>NW_004567120.1:35330739-35359871 GCF_000260355.1 Condylura cristata
GGGATGGAGTGGGTAGTCGGGGGTGGCAAGTATCTAAGCTTGGTAAGTAATAAATATCTATTTTTTTCGAAGTTTCCTGGTGTTTTTTTGCTGAAGAGCAGCTTACAATCACAAAAACCCTAAGGGCTGGGCAGTTGTGGCATCAACAGGCTAAGATCAACACAAAACAGCTTCCCATGATGCCCTCCTCCTGGTATCTACATGCTGTATGATACCCTGACTGTGGCCAAGACTTGTGACTTGTTTCTACCAATGCAAATGGCCAAGCTGGTGGGATGTTACTCTTGTGACCAGATTACATTGCATAAGACGTCACTTTGTTAGCATTCTAGCTTTAGAGACGCCTAGCTGGCTTGAAGTGGCCGTGTTAGGGAAACCCACACAGCAAGGAAATGTGGGCAGCCTCTAAAACTGAGAGAAGACAACAGCCACCATGAAGCCAGGGTGCTCTGTACTCACAAGCCCAAGTGAATGAATTCTGACCAAAGTGAGCTTGGAAGCAGGTTCTTAACCAGTTAATTCTCCAAATGATCACACAGCATGGCTGGAAAACTTCACTGTAGCCTTAATAAAGGACCCAGTTCAGATATACCTAGACTTCTGATCACAAAAAACGTGAAATAATAAACGTGTGCTGTTGTAGGCCATTAATTTTGTGGTAATTTATTGTACAGAAATAGATACTCAAAATAATGAGACTGGTTCTAAAATATGTGCCAAAATAGCAATCCATGTGTAAATTATCAGAGACATAAACGGAGACCACCTGCTAAAAATAAAAGCTTTGGATTTAGACTAAAATACAGAAAGTCTTTTTGGCTCCTGAGAGAGCAAGGCTAGTTGATGATTAAACTCTCTCCTGGTTTCTGCCAAGAGAACCATTTCATCTGCATTAGCTGTGTCCTTGCTGTGTGCAAAGCACCTTTACTTGGCTCTGGCAGAGAGCAGAACAATAAAAGCCAAGATCCCAATCCCTCAAAAACTCACAAACTACTCAGACAACAGATACACGCAAACAAAACCACTTACAAACAAATGCCAATCAAATTATTCACTTATAATGATGCAAATTAAGATGCAGGGAATACCATCAGAAAAAAAATAGGCATTTAAAAATGCATTTCCATTCAGCTTTAGTTATTTCAGGTGCTTACATCTGATTGTGGATGCTTGTTGCTCCATGCTCACCTGAAAATAAACAACATCATCACAATCCACTCTCCATTATCCCAGTGAAACAGAGCATCTAAAGTGGAGTTTACTGTGTACAGGGCCCTAAAAGAAGTCGAAAGTCCATTAAGAAGTGAAGTTTATGCAGGTCCACCTCAGATAGAAATGGTACTTGCCATCCACAACACCATAGCCTTCCTGGAATATCAACCCTTTCAAACAGGGAACTTTGGGGACTTCTCTAACCAACACTAACTTAATAACCAGTCATGTATACGGAGAATGGTTTTTGCTTGTTAGCATCAATCACAACTCTCCAAAAAAATTATGTAATCTTTGTCCTTATTTGGTAGAAAGCCTATGCTTGCCATTTCTGGAACATAAGTCAAGGGCATTTTGAATCTGTGTCTCCTGAATCACAATTCCTAAGACCCCCAAATAAACACTAATTCTCCTTGCAGTTTCCGCCCCAATTTGCTAACATCCTCCTAATTCTTCCACTGCAGGCACATTCTTTCTTAGAGGTGATGCAAGGTTTGTCTTTCTCACACTTAACCCTGGAGCAAAAGAAAAGCTGAGGTTTAAAGAAATTTTCTATTTCCGCCATACTACTATACATAAGTAGCAGCTATTTTATTCTTAATCTATGAAAGTCACATTGACTACAAAAAATGTTAATAAATTACAGAGTGAAAGAAAATAGAAGAGTAAAAAGACATACTACTGAATGGGAAAAGTATTCATGCAGATAAAACACATGGGTTAATATTAAAGATATAAAAAACCTTAAAATTCAACCACGAACAGAAACAAAGGATACAACTAATAAATGGGCAGCAAATATGAACAGACAATTCACTAAAAGGATATCCAAAAGGTCATATAAAAAAATGTTCATTATCACTTCCAATAAGAAATGCAGGTTAACACCCTCAGTGAGATACAGTCTCACACCCATGAAAACAGTACATATTAAAAAGGCCTCCAACAAGAAGTGCTGGAGAGGATGTAGAGAATGACTACTACTAAACTGTGGGTGGGAATGTAAATTGGTGTGGCCATTATGGAACATGATCTGGAATTATCTTAAAAAATGAAAAGTGGAACTAAAGCATGACCCAACAATTCCACTCCCAGGCATCTGTCCAAAGAGCATTCAACTATCAACACACACACACACACACACACACACACACTATACATTCTACAATGTTTATTGAAGCACTATTTACAATAATAGTCATGGTAGCAGCCTAAATGTCCATCGACAATGGCTCAAGAAAAGGTAATGTATCCACACTGCGGGATACTTTTCAGCCATTTACAGCAAAACAGAGGGAGTTCAAGGGAATTATGCATAGTGAAGCGAATTAGAATGAGAAAGACAGTGCAATTACATAGCAGATGATTGGACAATGAAAAATACTTATAAAAACTATCAGATGTTAATTAAAACTGTGAGGACTCTGAAATTAAGAGTCGGGGAGAGAAAAGGGGATAAGAGATAGCGATGGGAAAAATAAATATTTTTATATAAGAGAATATCTTTATGCCCTTGGGAAAGAGAAATATTTACATAAAACTTTCAAAACAGGTCACAAAACAAAAAAAACTGATGGGTTTAAAACACTCAAATTGAGGACAGAGTATAAAAAAATTCACAATGTTAACTGACATACGACAAACTGGGTAACATTTGAAATGTCTAAATTTGCTAATAGATTAACATTGAGCATATTCAAACAAAGCCTTAAAATGTAAACCCTTGTAGAAAAATGCCCAATGGTTATTATAAGCTGGCAACATATAAGAGGAAACACAAAAGCCTGCAAAGCATACAGAGACATATCCTAACTGATAGTAAACAGTAGAAAAGGAAATATATCAACTAAAAGAACAAGATAGCACTTTATGTCTTCCAAACTATCAAAAATTGTAAAGGAAAATGATCCCGATTGTTGGCATGAATGTACAGTATAGAAATCTATAGGCACTGCTGATGGCAGTGTAGATTGGTATAACCATTTGTGGAAGTAACTATGGTAGTATCTGTGGAAGCAGTATTTTAAGGTATATAAACTTTGATCATTGGGAGAGAAGTTAGGACAAAATGCTCACCAGGCAATAGCTGGAGGCATCAGATTAGATATGTGCACATCAATAAATCCTAAAATGCTATAACTGAATTTAAAAGTTTTAAATACACAATTTAAATACACAATGTGATATACAATACACTTCTCTCTGTATAAATTAAAATACATGTAAACTGAATAAAGATTTCAGTTATAAATTCACATGTACAGAGTCAACTGAGTTTTGACAAAGGTAGCAAGGTAATACAAGGAAGAAAAAATAGTTTTGTTAATCAACAGAACTAGGAAAAAAATTCCTGTTTGCACAAAACAAAAATTTAAACCTCCAATATTGACTTCACTTCATAGGCAAAATTTATTCAAAATGCATAGTAGACCAAAACATAAAAGCTAAGACTAGAAAGTCTTTATAAATGCAAAATAATGTTTCCGTGATGGTATGTGTTTATCCTTCCACAGGTACCAACATTTAAAAAAAGAAATTCGGGAAGAAGGCAATGTTTAGCACAAATAAAATACTAATGATGGAGTGTTAGTTTTCTATTGTCACATAACAAACTGCCACAAACTTAGTGCCTTAAAACAATACTCTTATTATATCACAGTTCTGTAAACAGAAGTACAAGCAATCTCAAGTGAGATCACAGTTTAGAGTCTCACAAGGCCAAAGTTAAGGCTCCTATCTGGAAGCTCTGGGGAATAATCCACTTTCAGATTCATTAAAGTTGTTGATAATTAAATTCCATTTGGCTATAGGACTGCAATTCCTGATTTTGTGTGGGCTATCAGCCAAGGATGGCTTTTAGCTCTTAGAGAACATTCTTCTGTCTTTTCACATGGCTCTATCTTCAGAGCTGCTAATACATCATTATACCTGTGAAGTACTTTGAATCTGACTTCTTCTTTTGCTCTCAACTCAAAAAACTCTGATTTTAAAGAACATACTTGATTGGGTTAGGTGCACCTAGGTAATCTCCATACCACAACAACTGGAATTTTAATTACCAAAATAACAAAGGATACAAAATAAGATAAACTGGAACTAGAGTCCAGAGAAACAGGCAAGGACCTGTCCATTGAGGCTAACAGAATGACTACTAAATAGGACCCAGAACCTACCATCATAATAGACAAAATGTCCAGAAAACCACTCATACTAAAAACCAAGAAAACCACTACTTGAATGAGGAAAGATGATCAAGTGATGCCAATACTGAAATGAATCAGATGTTGGAATCAGCTGACAAGAATATTGAAGCAGCCACCATAAAAACTTTTCAACAATCAATACAAACTATGTTGAAACAAACAAAGAAAATCTCTGCAAAAATGCAGAAGTCAAAAATAACAGAAGAAAATGAAAGCTTAAAAAAATTAAGCTGCTCACATGAGGAATGTAGAGGGGAAAAAAGACAAAGGAACAGACTAAATGAAACCAAAACAAACTCTGGAAATATAACTGCAAAAATGAGGCTACCAGAAGAAGAGGGTGTAGGTGGAGACAAAGCAGGCAGGGGTCCCCACAGTCTATGGTGGGGGTTTATGAGTAATTTCGTGATGCATGATCATGATGCGGTGTGGTAATGTGTATCTAAAGAGCTATCAACCTACTGTCCTAAATAGTACACAGTACTGTCAACCACAATGACATCAATTTTTTAAAAAGCACATTCTTTAAAAACCTCTCTAGATGAGTTCTACACTGCAGAGTAAGAGTGGCAAAGGATAGAATCAGTGAAATTACAGCGTTTAATCGAATTCAATAAATAATGAATTCACAGAATTTATAAGAGTGAAAATGTGCTCTAATGTAAACAAAAAGAGACTTCTTGAGCAGTGAGACAATAAAATAGATGCAACATTCATGTATTCAGAACTCCAGATGGATGGACTAAGTGGGGCCAAGGATGGTATAGCTGAAAGTTTCCTGATTTTGGCAAAAGACACAGTTTAAGAAGCTGAGTGAACCCCTAACAGTATAAAACCAAATGAATTCAGGCCAAGTATGTAATTTAATTTCTGAAAACTAAAAACAAAGGAAAAAATCTTGATAGGATGCCAGAGAAAAATGACACATTACTGGTAGAAAGGAACCAATCTGAATGACAATAGGTTTCTCATCTGAAACCATGAGATTAAAAGGAAATAGCACGATATTTTTCAAGTCCTTGGGGGGGGGGAAAGAACTGTCAATCAGAAATTCTGTATCTAGAGAAACTATCCTTTTGGAATAAAGGGAAACAATGATATTTTCAGACTAAGGAATATGGAAAGAAGTTGCCAGCAGACCTACCATTAAAGAATGGCTAAAGGGAGTTGTTCAAAAAGAAGTGAGGAAAGAATTGGATAGCAAGATGAAGCAGTGCAAATAACAGAGCTGTGAATATATTCAACAGACAATCCCTTTTCTCATGTGCTTCATAAATCACATTTGATAAGTAGTCCCCACCAAAAACAGGATAATGATGCTTAAAAGTAGGGAAGATTAAAAGACCAAAATCAAAGTAAGTTTCACTTCACTTTAAATAGTAAATTACTGATATCAGTAGACTATGATAAGTTATATAAGGATACTCTAAAACTCAGAATAATACCTACAAAAATTACACAAGATACACCCAAAAAAAAAAAAAACTATAAAAATTGGCCCTCCCTGGTGGCACAGTGGGTTAAAGCACAGCACTAAGAAGCTTAAGCCACTTCCTCATGAGTTCGATCCCCGCCTGCCCAGGATCCACATGGCGAGGCAGACCTCTCCTGACCCGCCAGCTGCTCCCCTCAGCGGTGTACTTCGTAGATCTGCCTGTTCTGCTACCCTATCTCTGGTGAATCCTCTCACCCTCCGCATCTCTGGCCTGTACCCCAGTTCTATATGAATAAATAAATAAATCTTTAAATATATATATATATAAAAATTAAGATGCAATTCAGTTTTTCAAGTAATCCACAAAAAAAACATGTAGAAATAATAATCAGAAACAGAAAAAGGAAATTAAACAAACAGCAGACTTAAGTACTAATAATTTAATAGCTGCCCTCAATAAAAATGTAAATATACCAGTGAATAGAAATAAATAAGCAGAATTTTTTTTTAATGACCCAAGTAGACCCTATTTACAAGCTCACTACAAATTCAACAGTATAAGCAGGATGAAAGTAAGACAATAGGGAAAAAATACCTCATGCAATTATTAATAATAAAACACTCAGATAAAGTAAACATCAGAGTAAAGCAGAAACATTGGAGATAGAAAGATACATAAAACATACAGTGTTAAAAGGCCCAGTCCTGAAGGAATCATAAAGGTACTAAATGTATAACACAACAAAGCAAAGTCTGAAATTCAAGAAGTTGAAACTGTCAGAGCTGAAAGGAAAAATCTAAAATTATAGTTAGGGACCTTCAACATTCCACTCTCAGCAACTGACAGAACCGCTAGACAGAAAATCAGTAAAACAAGAAGCTGAACAGCACAATCAACACACAGGAGCTAACTGACATATATAGAACATGCCACCTTACAACACAATACTTTATTTTTCAACAGCCATGAAATACTTACAAATATGAGCCATATTCTGGGCCAAAAAACTCACCTCAACAAATTTAAAAGAATTGGAAACAATAACAGAAACAAAGTAGAAATCAATAACAGAAAGATAACAGGAAAATATCTAAACACGTGAAAATTAAACAACTGCCTTTTAAATAAGCTGCATGTCAAAGGAAAATCCAACAATATGACAAACTGAATAAAAATAAGAAAATGTCGATTTTGTGCGAGATAGCTAAAGCAGTGCCAAGAAGAAATGCACAGCAGCCGTGGTGACAGGAAGAGGAAAGGGCTCAAGTCAGTGCTCTGCATTTCTTCTGTTGAGTGGCCCCTGGGCAGCGTGTGAGCAGGGCATGATCCTTGCTCACCCTGCTCTCTAACATGTGATATATTTCTCCTTTAAGATGGCTGAGAAAGTGCACCTTGGAGAGAAGTAGAGAATTTTGCCCTCCAGATAGAAACTGCCCAAATTATGTCATTCATAAATACCTTCTACTGCAATAAGGAAATTCTCCTTCAGTAGCTGATCAGGAATACTTCTGATGCTCTAAACAAGATTTGCTATGAGTGCCTGACAGACCCTTCCAAGTTGGACAGTGGGAAAAAGCTGAAAATGGACATCACCCCTAACCCCCAAGAATGCACCTGGGCTCTGGAGGACACAAGCAATGGCATGATCAAAGCTGATCTTGGGACCACTGAGGCTGGTGCAGACATCTCCATGGTTGGGCAGATTACGGCAGCATTTACTCTGAGCAAGTGCTGTGATCACAATGCTCAATGACGATGAGCAGCTTGCCTGGGAGTCTTGTGCTGGAGGTTCCTTCACAGTGCATGCAGACCACAGTGACCCCCCACGGATGGGGTACCAAAGTGACCTTAAAGAAGGCCAGTTATGGTGACAGAGCACTAGAGGAGAAGAGAGTCAAAGAAGTGGTGAAGAAGCACTTAGTTCACACATTATCCCAACACACTGTACTTGGAGAAAGAATGAAAGAAAGAAATCAGTGATGAGGTATAGGAAGAGAAAGGCAAGAAGGAAAAGGAAGATGAAGGTGAGGAAGAGTCCTAAATTGAAGATGTGAGCTCAGATAATGAAGGTGATAGTGTTAAGGGTAAAAAAAAAATGAAAAGAAAACCAAGAAGACTGAGGAGAAATGCACTGATCAGGAAAAACTGAACAAGATTGAGCCCATTTGGAGCTGAAGCGTTGATAAGTGACATCGCCCAGGAGGCATATGGAGGGTTGTAGAAGAGTCTGACCAGTGAGTGGGAAGATCACCCAGCAGTAAGCACGTCTCTACATAAACTAATTTAGGTCACTGCTATTCTTTCCACTACATAGGCAGTCAGCTCTCTGACCCCAGTCTTGGGAATGATTTCTTTGGAACTGATGCCAAAAGCAACAGCCAGAACAAAAATAAACAAATGGAGCTGCGTGAAACGGAGGCCTTTCTGCACAGCAAGGAATTCAACAAAATGAAAAGGCAACCTACTGAATGGAGAAAATATTTGCAAGTCGTATCTAAGAGGTTAATATCCAAAATACATTTTTTAAAAACCTCATAGCACTCAATAGCAAAAAAATAGTAAACTCCAGTTAAAATATGGGCAAAGGATCTGAACAGATGCTTCTGCAAAGATGGCAAACAGGTGCTTGTCATGACCAGTGTCAGGGAAATACAGAGCAAAATAGTAATTAAATATTACATCACATCTGTTAGAATGACTATTATTTAAAAAACAAGTGTTGGGGCAAGAAGTAGAGAATAGGGAACTCTTAAGGAGTTGGTGGGGCAGTAAACTGGTGCAGCCACATGGAAAACAGTATGGAAGTTTCTCATAAAATTAAAAGTAGTACTACCACGTGATCAGTAATTCCATTTTTGAATATTTAACCAACAAAAATGATAACACTAAGTACAAAGTACCTGCACTCCCACACTCACGTGCGTTACCTATGACAGCCGGCAGATGCAAGCGCCCGAAGGGCCCACTGATGGCAGAACGCTAAGATGTGGTGTGTACATCTGCACAAGACAATGTTACTGAGCCCCAGAACCACAATGAAACCTTGCTGTCTCTGACAGCATGCTTGAGCCTTGAGGACGTTACGCTAAGTGAAATAGACAAAGAAAGACAATTATCTCATGACTTCACATGTGCAATCTCTAAAAAAATCCTAAGCATACAGACACAGAAGAGACTAGTGGTTGCTACAGGCAGAGGATGGGATGGCCAGAATAGGGTAGGGGGAATCAAGAGGTCGCCATAGTTAATAATACTGTGTTACATATTTGAACGTAATTGTGAGAGTCCCTCTTCAAAGTCCTCATCACAAGAGAAAAAATGTAACTGTATGGAGAAGGATGTTGACTAGACTTTTGTGCTCATCACTTCGGAATATAAACAAATAGCACCCTATCATGCTGTACACCTGAAACTAATATGCTATATGTCAACTTTACCACATTTGTTGAAAAAGTCCTCAATATTGTTTCCCGCTAAGAACAAAGTAATCATAATATGGAGTTTGTAACATGTGTAGAAATAAACTACATCTCACATTAGCAGAGATAACGGTAGGTTAATAAGATACCATTAGGAGCATTTTATACTCCCTGTGGAATAGTATGATACATTACTTTGTGCTATTATGCTCCTGGTGCCACCACACGCCACATGTTCTGTTGTCCCAGCTCCTTAGTCTGGGGCCTTTGTCCCGATGAGCCGCCCTGCCCAGCTAGGCCCAGCTAGGCCACCTCACTGGCCGTGCTCGGTGTTCAGAGTGCACTGACTTCCTGACACTCCACACGGCCCTCGTGCAGCCGCTGGTCTCCTCTGCCTAGGATGCCCTTGGTCAGGTTCCTTTATATATAAACATAAGACACACGTATGTGCAGACTCACACGCACATCTGTATGTTCTGAGACAGGATCCATGAGTTTCTCCATATCAGTACAAAACACCACAAAGGTCTAAGCTCCTCCTTGTGAAAGGGAGCAAAAAGGATCCAAGAGGTGACTTGGATATACAAGCCTACATGTGTATTAAAGTCAGTGACCACATGGCTTGTTTTTTCCATCCTCTTACTTTTAAAGTTTACAGTATCAGTGCTACCTGAAAAGAGTAAGACGGGAACAGCTGGCGAATGTGGCTGCTGCAGCAATGGTTGCCATTATACCACCCCTACTTTCTTCTCACTTCAGCCTCAAATGAGGCTCTGTGGCCCAAGCCCATGGAATCAGAGTGACATTTGCTGACAGCCACTGCCCATTCACTTCACTTAATCCAAGAGGCCACTGGAAAGGGTCCAAAGAACCACAGAAGCAGATGAACATAGTTTCCCAGAAGCAAATACAACTCGGCTGTACTTTGGAACAATTGGTCAACTGGCCACTTGCACAATTTGCTCGCAGACGTGCAGCAGCGCGCTCACCATCATGGCAGAGGCCCCCAGGCTCCTCACCCTCTGCCTCTTGGGGTACCTCCTCGGTGCTGAAGGTGCAGGTTAGTTTCCTTTTTAAAGATACATTGAGTAGAACTGCATTTAGATCCAGAAATGTCAGTACTGTCTTCTTCACTAAAAAACGATCACAGGATTCCACAGCAATGTTTACCATTCTAGAAGTCAGCATGAGGGTTGGTAAGTCTGTTTCTCTGGTAGCCCGTTCTTCATTTTCATAATTAAAACAGTTACACTGTTGATGGTATTTTTTTAATGGACTCAGTTAGACATGTAATCTGTAATGTAATTGCTAGGATAAATTAGTCATGTCCTTGTTTAAGAAAAGTTAAGTGAGAAAATATTTTAAAGGAAATAGCAGAATAGGAAGAAAAGAAGAACTGTTATTTTGACTCTTACTTGACCACTGTGAAATCAAAATGGGAAACAATGCTGAAAACAATGGTATGATTAACACAAAAATAACATTAATTTTAAGATGCAATGGTTTCAAAGCTTAGCACTAATGAGGCATGTTTTGCATTTTAAAAAAAATCTATCATTATGTGACCTGAACTTGATTTTTTAGTTAAAACACAGACACTAAACTACTCAGCAAGCTACTTATCATGAAAGTTTTTCATAGACTTGGAAGACATGATTATGCCTCTGCTTGTAAACATCTTGGAGTTAATATGTATGGAAATTCAGTGTTAAGCAATGTTAAGTCCAAGCAATGTTAAGTCCAAAAATTGAGAGATAAAGTAGGAATTTCGTCACTGCAATGGATATCCATTTGTTTGTTATGAACAAATTGTTCATAACATGGACATGCTCTCCAAAGGTGGTGCACAGGGAAGAAATGATCCCATTCAGACAAACAGCATGTTCTCACAGGAAGGATTTACCACTCTTGCTTGTCAGCCTACAATCATCAAATCTCATAATTTGACAACACAAGGATCAGGGTGCCAACCCTAAGCGTCCCCAGAAAGCAGACTGGCTCTGTGCCCCCACTCCAGACATGATGTCAGACTGAAATGCAGAAATAATGATACGACAATGCAAAGGTTAAATCAAACTAGCAAAGTGGGTAGAGTTGAGGAATAAAGAAACTGCTGGAAAACTCACAAGTGGGACATAAAGCGAAGTCTTGACACATAGCTCATCAGTGTGTGGTGTCAGCAGACAGAGGCTCCCAGCCCTTCCTTCAAGATAAGTGGTGAGATGATGGAGGTTTTAAGAGGGCTGCTGCCCCTTTGCAGACCTCAGATGTTGGAGAAAGGATAGATGCAGAGAAAAGGGTTTCAGAGCTGGGGGAATGATGACGAGAAGAGATAAATGTGAAGGGAGGTTAAGTGTATGACCAGCAGACAATACTGAGGAGAAAGAGAACTTGTTTCTGGAGTCCTGGCAGAGCTCACAGGCCCTAGAGGAGAGGGCCAGGGAGCTCCCCTCAGGACCACAGTATTGATGCCACTGCTTCCGCTTTTAAACCCTTACTGGCTTTGAAAAGCAGTTTCTATGAACGATTTCCTGAAATGCTGCACTTATTCCTACATCAACTTGGAATTTTGAAATCAAAACTGTTCTGTGAACTCAGTTTGGCTCTGTCAAGTGTACAGACCGGCACTGTCTTTCATTCAGAACGAACGAATGAAATGAATGGGTGAAAGGCGGCATCACCTTGCAGGACAGAGGGACTGCGGCAAGGAGCTAAGTGTTCACCAGCCCTCTCTGACCTAGAGAAACACCAATGCAAAGATTTCGATATACAGGGCAAAATTCATGCCAGGGCTAAAGGAGCACAGATGCAGGGTACGTGAACTCAGGGGACGCTGGCCAGAGGGACATTTTGAGCAGGACATAAAAGAGGAGCAGCTTCGCTCTCCGTCAGAAGCTGACCAAGGGCATCCTAGGCAGAGGGGACCAGCGGCTCCACAAAGGCTATGTGGGGTGTCAGGAAGTCAGTGCACTCTGAACACCGAGCACGGCCAGTGAGGTGGCCTAGCTGGGCCTAGCTGGGCAGGGCGGCTCATCAGGGGACGAAGACCCCAGACTAAGGAGCTGGGATGACAGAACATGTGGCGTTTGGTGGCACCAGGAGCATAACTGTGAACAGTGATGGCGGATCTGGAACCTGCACCTGGTAACATCCCCATCAACTGTTTCGGGGGGAGGGGGACAAGAAGAGGGGACCTGTCTGGAGGCCCTGTGATCATCCAGGAAAGACACAAGGGCCTCAACCTGACCATTAGCTTCAGGAGCAGAGATGAGGAAAGGAATTTGCGTGAAGTTATGGAAGTAGAAATAGGATTTAACTATTTGGGTAGGAGAAGGGAAAGGCCTGGAGTGTGCTGGGACACACGATCAGGTTAGGGGACAGAGCTGTGTCCGAGAGGTGGGCTGTGCCATCTGACTGACCTAGACCAGCTCTGGGCTCTGAGGCTTTTGTTCCTTACCTGGGGCAAGGTGGGTGCCTCTCTGGAATGCCATTTCTCTCATTTCCAATAAATGAGAGGACGGTGTCATCTCACGGGGCTGCTGTGAGGTGCACTGACACAGTGGATGCAGGTGTCCCGAACATCAGAAGACTTCGGCCCACACTAACTGTGGTTACCACATCACGATGCATACTTAGGCAGCAGCAAGGATGGCCGGGCATTCCGAGGTTCTATCCAATGAGAGACAATGGCTAGGAGTGCAGTGATCACAGCCAGACGTGTGAGGGTACAGGGAGAGAGCAGGAGTCTCGTGCCACAGCACAGTGCCCGGCAGCAGTGAGTACTCAAAACATTCCATGGAGCCAGGGCAGGACTAAGGGAGACCCGCAAGGTGCCCGGGGCACAGTGGACTTGCACAGTGAGAAAGCTCACCCCCTCCTCCAAGTGGGTGCCACAGTAGCCTTACTTACCTTGCCCTACTCCTGGCCCTGGCAAGGATGTTTGGAGGGAAAAGAGTGACTCATGGGGAAAGTGCCCAGAGAAGGTAGAGCGCCGTAATTAGTGTGTGTTCGAGCTGTTAGGAAACACACACTCAAATTACCCCTTAGGAAGTGACCGCTGCTCTGACAACAGTCACTTCATTATCTGAAGGGCAGCAAAGAAGGGAAAGAGCTACAGAAACGCATGTTCAAGACAGAAAGGGATTCAAGAAAACTGGGAAGAACTGACACAGCAGCCTCACTACTCATCTCATCAATCCTGTCAGCAACAGGGAGACACTGTGATGGCAGCAGAGTTTACCCATTTGACATTTGCCGAAGTTAAGCTTCAAACATGCTGTGACTGTCGTAAGGTCACACAGGCAGCAGGTGGCAGATGTGGGACTGAAATTCAGGTGTCTTCTGATCTGACTCCACACCCACTTTCCCACTTGACCACAAGGTAAATGGGCGCAGACATAGGTGCTGTCCCGGGGCCGAGCAAACGAACTGGGAGCAGAGACAAGGGCCCCGTGGAGGCAGGGAGACCTCAACACGGGTCCAGCCCAGTGTTTCTCCCCCCACCCCACACACATACCCCGCAGTTCTCAGCTGCCTCGAAAGGAAAAAGGTAGATGTCTGTGCTGAACTAGGTTGGGGGATCGCAGGGTATGGAGGCACTGAAGAAGGGGTGAGGAGCTGGGAAAGCTGGCAAGTGAAGAGTTGGAGAGAAAAGTCTAAAGCCAACTGGACAAGAAAGAGAAGCCTGGGGGACTTGCAGAGCAAGAGAAAAGCAAGGTTGCCAAGGGACTCGAAGGCTCCACAGACTGAACAGCAGCCCTGAAAATGAGGGAACATAGTTCAGTTTCTTTCTTTTCCTTTCCTGATTTTTGTTGTTGTTGTTGTTTTTAAAGATTTATTTATTTATTCATACAGAACTGGGGTACAGGCCAGAGATGCGGAGGGTGAGAGGATTCACCAGAGACAGAGTGGGGAGCAGAACAGGCAGATCGATGAAGTACACTGCTGAGGGGAGCAGCGGGTGGGTCAGGAGAGGTCTGCCATGCCATGTGGTCACCTCCGGGGCAGGTGGGGATCGAACTCGTGTGGAAGTGGCTTAGGCTTCTTTTGCAGTACTTTAACCCGCTGCACCACCAGGGAGGGCCCTGTTGTTGTTGTTTTTTAATGAGAAAGCGATCCCCAAATGCCCTGGAAAGTTCCTATGACAAGCACCTGGTCCTGCTGAGATGTGTCAGATAGTCTCTTAAAGAATGGAGTATCTCCAGGCAACTTCTTAAGTTACTGTTACTCACTACAGAAATAAATTCTCCTGATCGATAGATATAGACATGAGAAGGAACGGGACTGACTAGAGAAGGAGAGAGAGGGAAGGAGGCAGCAGAGGGTCAGGCTGGTGAGCTTCAACCTGCAGCGCCAGGAGTGTCCCCACAGACAAGGCTGTCACAGCTAAAATCAACCACATCCTGTGTCTCAGCGAAAGACGTCACAGGAATTCCTCCGACACATGCCAACTGAGGGTGCTGGGAGCCTGACGACACAGAAATTAATGCAGCGATAGCTTTAATGTTAATCAAGTGAGAGATACTGGGGTTGCGATTGCAGATGAACCACAAATAGGCTGCTGTTCTTCCGAGACAAATTTGCTGCAAAGCCATCCTGGCAGCCTTATCCTGCAAACAGAGCTTGGCCAGGTGATGGGCCCTACCTGAAGGATCTCTCAGTATTTGCAAATGATGACAAAGGGTGAAGCTAAGCTGTTGATTTGAGAACTTTCTTTCTCATCCAAAATAAATGCAGTATCATTGGAAATATGGCCTTTTACTACTGGAGTTCTCCTGACTGAAAGTAGACTTGGATTTTAATTCCCATACCTCCACATGCACAAAGCATGAGGCCCAGAGTTTGGCTCCCAAAGATGAATAGGCTTTTGATTGGAAATGGCCTAAGATGGGTTTCAGTTTCATGACACTTTCTCTAGTCTAGAACTAAAGGATAATTCTTATAATTCTTTTAACTTTCAGTTTTTCTTGACCATGAAAATGCCACCAAAATTTTGAGCCGGCCAAAGAGGTATAACTCTGGTAAACTGGAAGAGTTTGTTCAAGGGAACCTTGAGAGAGAATGTATAGAAGAAAAGTGCAATTTTGAAGAAGCACGAGAAGTTTTTGAAAACACTGAAAAAACTGTGAGTATGTCCGCATAAAATCCTTCAGGGGCAAAGCATAAAAAACCTATTAAAAAAAAAAACCTCACTTTGGTATTTGAAACTATCCATACAGCTCTGGGTACTGTACATGCAGTCAAAGAGAAGGCATCAGCTCCAAAACATTTTAAAGACTACCATTAATTTCTCCTCTTTTGTTTCTTTACAGACTGAATTTTGGAAGCAATACGTGGGTAAGTGATTCCTTTTATTCTCTCGCTGACCTATGAGACATTTAAGAATTAGGTCTACTTCCCCCTCTGTTGAAATGTTAAAATCTGTCAAAAAGCCTCAGAAAATAAGTCCAAATTATTTGCCTCCGATAGCATGGTGATGGGCTTCAGGTTCATGCCAGCAGGGGAGATTTCATGGGGGCAGAAGAGCTTCAAAAAGAATATTCTTCCATGCCAGGAAGCTGGAAGGAAACATGGACAGGATGGAGTTTTCCGTGTTCAGCAGAGAATCAGAGATCGCAGAAGGTCCTCACCTTCCCGTGGCTTACAGGCCCTCCATGATGGCCCCCTTCCCTCTTCCTGCTGCCCTGGGGGCCTCCGCTCCCGTTGCTCTGTCCTCACACTGGGCCCCAGGCTGCCTGGGGCACCCCTGCTACTCCTAGCATATTCGAAGAATGCACCCCCTTCCAGTGTCTGATGGGACTGTGCCTCCAAGCGAAACGCTCTTCTACACAGGCTCGCCCTTGCCTCTTTCAGGCTTTCACCCACATGCTTCCATCTCATGAGGTTTACCACCATCACTTCTTGATACTCCCACCCTGCCCCCCTCCAGCACCATCAGCCAGAAGGGGGTCCTGGCCTACTTGCTCACAGCACTCTTCAGCATCTGAGGTAGCCTGGAAGGCTCTCGATTACTACTTGTTCTTTCTTTGTCCCACCTCACTCAAATGCAAGCTTCATGCTGGAGGGCTAGTCAGTTGTCTGTGGCATGTCCCTAACACCCTAGATGCTATCTGGTATAGAGGCACTGAGTACATTTCTGTTAAGTGCATTGGTCAAAAGGAGGAAACATCCAAACTTTTATGTTAGCAAAGTTTCAAAATGAGTTTAAAATCCAGCAGCAGGGTTTTGAGAAGTGTTCAGTTGCATGGGCCCTCAACTGAAGGTCATCCATGTGGACAGAGAAATAACCTGCCAGCCAACTCTGAGTCTCAGCCGTCTGAGCTCCACGTGTTTGCCTGTGACTTCTGGAGGATGTGTTCCTACTCTCCTAACATATCACTTCTCCACTTGTTTTTAAATCATGCGGGCAGACAGGTCGCGTGATTACATGGCCAGTGCCTGCTTTTCCTTGCTCTTGGTGATGAACACGGCCAAGCCAACTCTGCACCGAGCTTGTCCCCTACCCTTAGTGCAAACAAGTCTCTTTAGTCTCTATTCCGGCTATATTTAAAATTTAAAGCTTGTGATATATATTTTTTAGAACAAATCAACGTCTACTCCCCTCCCCCCCCCCAAAATATTCCAGGCTGTAGTTAAAACCCCCATAAGCTGGCCCTCCCTGGTGGCGCAGTGGGTTGAAGCACTGCACAAAGACGCTTAAGCCACTTCCGCATGAGTTCGGTCGCCACCTGCCCCGGAGGTGACCACATGGCGCGGCAGCAGACCTCTCCTGACCCGCCCGCTGCTCCCCTCAGCAGTGTACTTTGTCGATCTGCCTGTTCTGCTTCCCGCTCTGTCTGGTGAATCCTCTCACCCACCCCATCTCTGGCTTGTACCCCAGTTCTGTATGAGTAAATAAAACCTCTAAAATAAAATAAAACCCCCATAAGCTTTTTATTGCCCGTCCCCTGACTTGACCTCCCACAGCCAAGCTGAGGCTGCAGAGTCCTTCCAAGGCTTCCACTGTGCAGCAGGAGCTGCCTCAGGTCACAGGCTATGCTGCTGGGTAGAGAGACCTGGGTGACACCCCGGGCATGACGCTGCCCCTTCTTTGGCAACCAACATATAAAACAAAAACAAGGACAAATACCAAAGAATTTCTGCCTCTTTCACTTGCAGTTGGCATTCCTAGCCCCCAAAGGCAGCCTCTGCCATTTCTCAGGGTACAGATTCACACAGAGCAGGCTGAGGGCCCTCACATCTGCCCTGTTCTCATCAATGATTCACCAGGCAAAGACCCCGGCTAAAGAAGAAATGTTGTCTGACTCCACTGACTGGCCAAGCCCTTTCTGTTTTACAGGGTGGCCTGCCCCATTGAACCCTCACACCAACCCAGTGGGCAAAGCATTCTTAGCCTCATTTTAAAAAGGAGGAAACTGGGGCTTGGGGAGGTTAAGGGACTTCCCAAAGGCCACCTGCTGAGCAATCATGGAGCGCAGAGAAGCATCCAAGTTCTCTCATGCCCAGCCCTTTGCTTTCACTATTACCCCAGGGCATTCAAATGCAGGCAGTTATTCATTAACCATCTACCTAACCATCTACCACGTGGCCAAAAACCGGATGTCGCTTGGCAAGGCTTTGTCCCTTGTTGTCTTTGACCCTTCGTGTCTGTGGCTTTGCCTCAGCCCAAAGTACACACAGACAAGCGCCCAGAGGACTAAATGCAGGAGAAAATGACACTCATTTTAAAGATATGTCTCAGCAAATGAGTTGCTGTGTAGCTGGCTGCAAGCCCAGACCCTTTCAGTGAAACATCCTAAATAATTCAGATCCATTGGTCTATAATATAAAGTGCAAATGTAGCTCATTTTTTAGACCAGTTCTGAACATCAATAATAATAAACCAGAGATAACGCATTTTGTTTTCATAGAATTGGAACAAATTAAAGTATTTGTGCAAAAGCACACTGGATCAAGGGGCAGAGGGGACAAGGTCTAATTTTGACAGCAAGCACATTTTCCAGAGAGGGACTATTTGTGAGAAAGGGCTATTAGTCTGTGAGTCAATGGAACCGGGGTGCAGCCCCCCAGCAGCACAGTAGATGTACCCCACCTCTCCCTGGAGCAGGTAGGGAGCTGTACTTTGAAGTTGGTAGGCCTGAAAATTCAGAACATCTCTTGCATTTCCGTTCTCTCAGTCTTTTATTCTTGCCATCCTTTTGTTTATCCTTTAGCAAATCTTACCCATCCAGGCCCCATTCTTCTCCTGCAGATTCGCTTATCTAGGCACAGAACGCAGAGCAGTTTCCATTCTGGTTCTCTTCATCCTTTTCTCGAGGCAGAGCCATAAAATCCAAACTTAAAAGGACCCCTTATCCTGACCCTTCCCCTCTTACCCAGTCCTAGCAGACATCCTGTCTGTTTACCAGCGATGTCTTCAAAGGCATGCAACAACTCTGTAAATGTAGAAACTTCAGACAGGTAGAATGGAAACATAGCCAATGGATAGGTATGGATAGGTAAGTACATACATACAGTTCCATTTCAGAACCTACTTTCATTCTTTGCACTAAAGTTCTTCTTCACTTTACCTTGACCATTTAGGCCCTAATTCATAGGCAGTAGAATATCTCTAAGCAGTAACACATGCTTCTGGCATCTTTTCTGTTGTTTTAACCATGGCTACATATATACTCAAAAGGGAACCAATGACTCAAGGAGGTAACTGCAGTGGTTCCATGCCTGATTCTTAAGTGTCTGGTACAGATTTTAGGCAGCTCAGCATGTGCTGAAGAGACAAGATACATAGGCTTTAACTCACGCACAGGTAATGCGACTGGATCCGGAAAGAACTCCGCCATCATTCTATAATAGAGCACTGGAACCCCTCCTCACCCTATGCTCATGTCACTCACTTTGATGCTATGAGTCATCGTTGGAGCTGCTTCAACAAGCTCAGGGAGGCAGGGGCCTTCCAGAGGCAGCTGGTCGGCGGGCCTGCTCTGACCTTAAAATCAGGTTCCCCGCCCCGTGAGTCTGTGCAGGCGGGACTGGGAACGAGAAGCAGTTCACGTACAAATTAGACTTCTTACCTCTCTCAAAGATGGAGACCAATGCGAGTCCAATCCATGTTTAAACGGCGGCAAGTGCAAGGACGACATTAATTCCTACGAATGCTGGTGTCGAGATGGATTTGAGGGAAAGAACTGTGAATTAGGTAAGTGACTAGACTGGGGATACCTGTGGTCCAAAGTTTCCCTTGAGGCCAGATGCAACTGGAAAATGAAATATCTATCATCAATTTTCTCTTGAAAACGCATACATTTTGTTGTGGCAAAGAACAACACAGAACATGAGATCGACCCTTTTCACAAATCTTGACGTGTAAGAGGCAGTGTTGTTAATTCGAGGCACGGTGCTGTACAGCACAGTTCTCCAACTTGCTCATCCCATTTGACTGGATCTTCATAGCTGCTCAGCAGTCACACCCCACTACCCCTCCCCCACCGCCTGGCAGGCACACCTGTGCCCTCTTCATGTCTGACTACTGCAGATACCTCATGCACTGGCATCAGGTAGTATGTGTCCTTATGACTGGAGTATGTCATTTTAGCATATTGTCCTCCACATTCATCTGCGTTGTTGCAAATGGCAGGAGATCCATCTTTATAGAGGCTGAATAAAAGTCTGTTGTACAGAGCATATACTTAGAAATACTCACTCTAGCTGAGTGGGAGTTTCCAGAAGTTTAAGAAACTAGAATTAGAGTGCTATTAACTTTTGGTCTCTAATATTACATGATAATGACATCCATCGCTTTACTTTTTGTTCACTAATACAACCATAAGCAGTCCTTACCATCATCATCCCCTTTCTATGCTGCTGAGAACACAGTAGCTCCAACAGCTACAATCAGAAGCAGGAAACAGTTGAGCCAAGCCTCAATCTGCAGTTTAACCAAAACCCATGTTCCTAACAATCCACAAAACTCAAGGAAAAGAGAACAATGGAAGTCAATGAAGCACAGAACCAGGGTGCATCAGGCCAGTTCTCCCATGGAACACACTTCCCCAACACATACAAACCATTCCACACAGGAAATTCACTGACACACATCAGCACTCCTTCCTGCATGTAGTGATGCAGAGTCCATGGCACAGCAAGCCCGGGCTCGCGGAGCACCTTTTCTCCTCACAACCTAGAATATTTCTTCTGAGACTTTTGCCATGAGAGCCATGACCCCCAAAGTCCTTTGCCTACTTGTGTATTTCTCTGGATACAAGGTGTCGGAATTGGAAAATTACGCTGTTCCTGTGACCAATCAGCTTTCCACTCTGACACTCCAGAAGGCTAGAAGACAACCCCACAGAAAGAATGTAACACCACACGCTTTGTGAACAAGGGCAAAGAGCAGGTAATTGGCAGGACACCATGAAGGCCTTACAGCAATCCACCTGCTACCCAGACGAAAAAGGCCTAAACCAAAAAGAGACCCAGCAGCTGCACTTGTTGCACTGAGAGAAGTAAAAGTCAGCTGTGATGCTGTGCTGAAACCCACTGGTCATCTTCCTTTGTGATCTCAAGATAAAAAATAGGAGAGAAGGGAAAGGTAGAAAGGCAAAACATTTACAAAGAAAAAGGGAGTGAATGCAAGCGGGTGAACTGGTAGAGCAGGTCTGGCCTTGTGAGCACAAGCCAATGTCTCCATTACCTTTCCTGTGGGCGTGTCCATGGGCTCCACCTTCTGGAGCATTCCTGTCACTTATCTCCCATTCACACTTGCCTAGATAATGTGACCCTGCTATAGCAGAATCCTACAGAAATCTTTGGGGCCTTTTACTCATTATCAGCTTAACTCATAATTATCGTTTGTCTCAGTTAAAAATGAAGGGAACAGTCCACTAAAGCACCATGGGAGATAGTGTTCCCCAATGTCTTTTGCTCAAAAATACACACAACTGAGCATAGGAGCACAGCCCTGAGGAAGGTAAATATAAGCACAAAACTCTGACAGACCATGTCATGTATGAGCAGCCTCAGTCCACACAGCAACTGTCCAACAACCGGCACCATCTGGGGCTTACCCTGCATTTGTAAGGTGTTAGCCACCACCCCTGGACCACCCTGGACCACCCACCTTCTGAGCAAGGCCCAGAAATTTCTTTCAAGGGGAGTATACTCAGCTAAGTCAGTCAGAAGGAGAAAGACAAATACCTGATGATTTCACTCCTATGTGGACTACACAAAAACAGAAATCAACTGAGAGGACTAAACCAAACAAACCCTAGATATCTACTAGAATTGAAGCTACCAGAGGGGGGGTATGGTGGAGAGCAAAGTGTGAAGGGGACCCAATGGACTAAGGTGGAGGACTCTGGTGTGATGATATAGCCTGAAGAGATGGAAAGCTATCCCCTCACACAGTGTTGTAAATAAGGTCATCACATACACAAAAAAATCAATCACACCACTGAAAAACCCAAGAAAAGAAAAACCCTCTCAGCTTAGTTCAGAAACAAAGTGGGAACCCTCCCAGATAGCTCTACCTGAGAAGGGGACGCAAAAGCACATAGAAACTCCTGTTCGACTATTGCTTCAAATTCAACTACAGACTGACCTCCAGAGCTGCCACAGGGAGACTTGGCTCCCTAGTGCCCTGCCTAACCCTGTCCCTACCTGGGGATGGAAGGGATATTTGCACTGTGAAGACTTGGTTGTTTTCCTTCTCCCTGGCCCATCAGGCTCCTCTCCACAGGAGGGAGACGCAGGCACCCAGAGCCCACTTTCTAATGCCAAGAATGACTCTAATTGACACTGTACCCCTTGGGCTGGAATAAAGACTACGCATGTCCCCAGCCACACGTCACACTGGAATCCTTTTCAGACAACTCAAGGTCTGCAAGAACTCACTATTCCTGGCCCTTCCAAAGGACACAAAAGCCATGCCATTTCCCCCATGCTAAGACAGGCCAGGAAGAAAAAACAATAAAACAAGCACATAAACCCTTTTTGTTTCATTTGTTAACTCATCACAAACACTACTGTCTTATTTACTGTGTATTTCTACGGAGTGCAAAAAAGAAAGCATTTTCAGTCTAACAGAATAACAGCATGTTCTGCAGTAAACTTGTGAAACAGAACATCTTTTGCCCATGCTTTGGTGTCCACATCACTGACCATATCAGGCAAATGAAGGCAGAGTAAAATAAAGCAGAATGTGATAACTGCAAGTAGTAGAATGAGGAAGACATGTCTGCACTCACAGGAAGGGAAAAACAGATGATTTGCGCTGTTCTTTAACAGATGCTCTAGGCACTGAGCACCGCCTCAGGAGAGGGGACAGCCACACCCAGCACGGCCTGGGGCATCTAATGCTCAAAAACCACTGAGGAATTGTGCCAGGGGAACACTTTCTCAGCTGCTAGCTACAGGGCCTCATCTCTGGAACTCCCTGTGCTATTCAGCTATGTGCAGCCTGCAAGGCCCCACGTCTGAGGGCGCAGTATTTCCCATGACACTCGTACACCACACTGGAGAGCGACAGCAGCAGCCACGTGAGAGCAATGACAAGCAGGAACGTGCTGATGAGGTCTCATGACCTAGCCCAGGACACACTGTCAGAAGCGGGGAAGCACCATGAGGTGACGCCTTCCCACTGTGCCTGCCCTGGACCAAGCCGGGCTGGAGCTTGCTCCCTGGGTTAGCTAATGACACTCTCCTAATGATGAGCTCTTCCTAAGGGGGTATCTGATTTGGCTGGACACTTTAGGACTGCCTTGCAGCAACAGAACGACAGCTAGCGACGACGTGAGAAGAGCCAGGGGCCTGATCACCTTTTGTGAGGAGAAAGGTCTCTAAAAAATAAATAAAAAGCACAAACCCCACTCTTCTGGATCATGCACTTTGTGCATCATGGGTAGCAAAGATTAAAGCTCAAGCTGGTTCCTTTGTCCACCTGGCGACAGCTGATTTACTCCTATATTTCCTGAAGTGGCAGGAAGGAACATGAGCTGCTTCTGACATAAGCAGGCGCAAGCCTACGCAAAATGTTAGACATTTTAGATCTCAAAATTCATAATATATACCCCCAGACCACAAAATCATTCCATCATTCTGGTTTCCCCAGGTCAAAATAAAAAAGCTGTTACACGAGCTTACTTCTTAGGGTGCAAGGTGCTCCCTTCCTAGGGAGCAAGGGTAAGGGGGTGAGGCAGCAAGGAAGGAAGAACTAATAAGAGAAAGTCACTTCTCCCCTCCTGTGACTGACTGCCACTGCCACCAACTGCTCGATCTCCTTGGGACTCTTTCCAAGAAGTCAGATGGCGTGGCCTTCTCCTGAGGGGAGAAGTGGAAGGATGTGCCTATCAGCCTCTGTGCCCCAGTGGCCACAAGTTCTGTGCATGGGGTACTAACTGCCCTCTACCTCCAGGCTGGACACCTGAGCAGTCCAGGAGCACCCTTCACCATCAACAGGGTGGCGTCAGGAAATTCAAAGGCAAACCTGCCTAAGGGCAGAGGAGGTCACTGCAGTGCTGCAGAAATACCCAGGACCCAGGGAGGCTGAGAGCAGCACAGGAGGCACACAGGAGCTGTCAGCTACTGGCACTCACTTCTAAAATTAATTTCACATACATTTTTAAATTGAAGTACTGTTGCATTATGGCACTGTATAAATTTAATGTTTGTATCACTGAGATTCATACATCTATTCCATTATATTCACCACTAAAGAGTACAATTCCAACCTTCACACCATTGTGTCCTTTTACCCATCTCCCTTTCCTCCTTCCCTTCTGGTAATAACTTACTGGTCTTACAGTCCAAACGTGTATTTTTGTTCTATCTAGTTCATTTCCGTGTTCTCAATATACCACATGTGAATGAAATTACAAAGTGCTTACCTTTTCCTGTATGACTTACTCCACTGAGCATAAGACCCTCTAGGTCTCCCCATGTTGTTGCCAAAGGCAGGTTTTCATCTTTTTTGCAGCCGAGTAATATTCCATTGTGTAAGTACACCATGTCACCTTTAGCCACTCATCTGCTGGTGGGCACTTAGGTTGTTTCCCATCTTGGCTGTTGTAAATCATGCTGTAATAAGCATGGAGGTGTATGTATCTCTTCAAATTCATGTTTCTGTGTTTTTAGGTAAAAATCCAGAAGTGAGATAACTGAGTCATAGGAAATCTCTACTGCGAATCTTTTGAGGACTCTCCCTAATGCCTTCCACATTGGCTTACAAGTGTCCATCCCATCAGCAGTGTGCCGGGTCCCTCTTTTACACTCTCTCCAACACTTGTTTCTTGTTCTTTGGATGATAGTTATCCTCACACACATGAGGTGGAACCTCTTTGTTGTTTTGATTTCCATTTCTCTGATAAGTGATGAAGAACAACTTTTCATGGGCCTACTGGCCACCGATATACATATAGTCTACAGAGAAGTGGTCACTCATTTTCAAACCACGCACGTTCCAAGTACCCAGACAACTTAGCATTCGCATTGAAAGCAGTATGCTGTTGAGCATGTAGCTAAGGGTCAGGTGTCTTGTACTCACTCTGTTCCTGTGCTGTTCCAGAAACAGAAACAGGCCTGTGGGCAGAGGAGATTTCTCTTAACTCAACAGGTTTTCAGCAGGTGTCCTGCTACTTCCGTTTATTGGAACTGCACAGGAGGAAAAAAGGGAAAAGCACAGTAATTAGAAAACACAAAATAAAATGGTAGGAATCAATCAAATATATCAAGAGTCAGAAGGGGAATCGGGGGTTACTGATCATTTTCAGTCCACAGTTAAAAATATAATCATATACTGTTGACAAAAGATACTTAAAACAAAATTATGCCAGGAGGCTAAGACTCACAGACACAACCATATCCCTGTGGAAAGGTGGGGTAATGGTTATCTAGGGTCTGAGGAAAGGTCACTGGGAATGTGACATGAACATATGATTTGCTGTTCAAAGTTTGCATTGTTACACTACAAATTCACTCACATATCTGGTTCTTTCAATAACTCCTCAAGGTAGACACTGTAAATATTGCCCAATCTATAAATCCATTTTTTTTTAAGTTGGGGTAACAGTAACCTTGGGAAGGAGGAAGAGAGCAGTGTTTAGAAGGAGCCTCAGGTAAGCAGGGGTGAGCATTTCCTACATATTGATCTGCCTCATGTATAAGTAGGGGCCTTCACTTGGGGAAAATTCATACTAGCTTTCCAGGTACTTTTGTGAGCATACGTTATATTTTAATACGCAGTTTTTTTTCTAATTGCAGAAGCCCGTGATCTAGTGAAGGTAGATTAGTCAAACCTTCAGTTTTATGCCAAGTTAAATTTATCACTGCCAACATTATTACATCTTTTTAAGAATTTTATTTGACCTGTCTTTTGACTCCGAGCTCAAGTTTCCCTAGAATGTCCCTAGCTTAGATCTGGCCTAACTGTAACTCGATAGTTTCATGTCTTTTTTAGAAATACATGTTAAATGATGCTGTTACTTTTGATTTTGCTTTCTTGCAGATGCGACATGCAGCATTAAGAATGGCAGATGCAAGCAATTTTGTAAAAAGGGGGCAGACAACAAGGTGGCTTGTTCCTGCACAGCAGGGTACCAGCTCGCAGCTGACCAAAGGTCCTGTGAACCAGCAGGTCTAACTGAAATACTTCTCTTCTTAAGCTCAGAAACATTCTCCCAATCTGTATTTGAACCTTCAGAATTTTAACTATCCTACACAATTTTAATGACTTGTTCCTACTTCCTCTTGAAATCATAGGAAAAAACAGCAATTAATTTTACAAGTCGCATCATCATTTGAAGCAGAGATTCTGTCACTGGCTACCATCTGAGTTCTTTACATCTCCATTTTTTTTCTGACTTTTTTGTCATGAAGCAATTGATTTGTGTATAAGTAGTTGTAGTTCAGCAAGTCAAATTAATGGAGTAATCCTGGAACAGAAAAGATATAGAAATGATTGATTGCAAAGTTATATCCTGCCCCTGGGTCTTGGCTCAGCTCAGCGTTAAGGCTGGTGCTGACAGCCATCTATTTTAAGATGTGCCAGGCTGATCAGCACGGTCAAGTTATACAGCTGTGGACAAAGCAAAGTTTCCCAGTCCTGTCAACTAGGCCATTGTGTCGGCGGCAAACTGGCACATCCAGAACATGTCCTCCCCACTCACACCACTCTTCTTTGAAAGTGTGAGCAATGGGGGGGGGGGGGGGTGAGTTCTGCAGGATTAATATTTGATAAATGAGGGGCCTTTTTGAAAGAAACTAGGTATCATTTCTTTTACATTTCCGAAGCCCCGTATCTTATTTAAGTGGTACATGAAGTCATGCACCCTTCCTCAGTAACTCAGCTAGATACCTATCTCAGCCATGCATGCAGCAGAGGAAATTGAAGACAGGATCAGAAGCCAAGAGTATACAAGCTGCAACTGAAAGGAAGAGTGTCTAAATGCTTCAACAGCCTGCCCGACTGTCCTTCCTCCTGGTTCTTCACATAGACTGCTGCAAAGCTAGCCTATCCCGGAAGGAACATGAGGCGTATGTGCCCATGTGCAAGCGTACCTTGTGTGTGTATTTTAACCTTGAAAGCCTCACTTTCAGTGAAGACAGATGACACGGTAGCTAAATCTTTTTATAAGAGAAAAAAAAGAAACTGAGCACCACCTCCAAAAGTGTTACATTTGAATATGACCTTAGCTTGAGCAGATAAGTAGGCCAAGCCTAAAATAAGCTTTGCTGCCTTTCAATAATAATAGTTCCTTTTCCCTAGCCATTGTTGATGATTTATATTTATACATAAGTATTTTGAACTAATTTCCTGTTTTCCCTACCACATGCTGTCTTCATGATACTTTGCAGCTGGTTGCTATAGAAATGTCTGTTATAAGGAATGTGACTGGGAGGATAGTGAGAAATGGAAATGAAATGTGAGGTGACTTCGCTTGACTACAAATTTCCATTCTGGATGCCCCCAATATATCAGTAGACAACAGTAGGAAATAAACCAAGCCAAGGCAAAAAAGTGATTAGTTCCCAGTGGGTGTGGCTGTCCTAATCATATTAGTAATCTATTTGGTTAATACTTGGCAGCCAGGTAGTTAAATCACAATGATTTAAATCCACCTTGGAATCTGGAAGGCATTCTAGTCTACAAAAGAGAGCAGAAGTCCCACTGGCCTATTTCTAGAGTCAAAGTTATGGGCACCAATCACCAGACGTCCATTTGGGGACAGCACTTGAGAGCAAGACTTTTTAGTGAAGAAACGAAACAGAAAGTCATTCGACTTTATAAAATCTTACCAAATTGGATTCTGGAACACCTATTCCATTTCTGTAAAGATAATGGATTCCTGAGCCAAATGTTCTCTTCATGAAGGGCTTGAAAACTTTCCATGAAAATAATGCAATTAACCTTTTAGTTTGAGACTATAGCCATTGATTAGATTTTTTAAAATATGGATGGGGCTGCTTCTCAGAAGTGACAAGGATGGGGCTCATTCTCGATTTCTGGAATACATGTTCCGTTTGCCAATGAGAAATAGCAGAATACTAATTTTTAAAATTATTTTCCTAGTGCCATTTCCATGTGGAAGAGTTTCTTCCCCGAACATTCCTATTAAACTTACACGGGCTGAGAGTTTCACTTACGACATGGATGATGAAAATTCTACTGAAGCTGTCACAATTCTGAATAACATCACTCAAAGCAATCAATCATCTGGAGACTTGATTCGAATTGTTGGTGGAGAAAACGCCAAACCAGGTCAATTCCCTTGGCAGGTACTCTATATGGACGGTATATCAAACTGGAGCTCCAGGAAAGGGACAGGCCAGGTGGGAGGCCAGTGGTTAGGACAGGACTAAGTAAAATTCCCAGGATGCATTGTGGGTTTGCCCTGGTTCCCTTGTGGCCCTAGCATGGTTCACTTGTCATCCCAGAAGTGAAATGGCAAGTACACTCCAAAGAAGACTTAAGGGGGTGGGGGGAGACATTAAAGTCTCAGTTTAGTCACATGCTCTCTTACTACCACCACTGAACCCCTTTAAACTTGAAGCTTGATGGTTTTAACAACAATGATTTTAATAATGCAAGCATTTGCTAAAAGAAATTTTAGGAACTGTAGCAAGCTTTTGTTTTGCTTTGTTTTAAGCAATAAGACATGGTTGCAGTTTCACCTGAGGAGAAGATAAAATGATAAACATTTTCAATCTTTTCATGGTCTCCTCATGCAAGCTTAGAGGAAGTGCACCTTTTATTTCTTTCCTATCCAGTCTGGCTAAGACCCTGTGCAATGTTCAGGCCATGCATCCACAGTTGTGCACAATCACCTGCGCACGCCACTCCTTGTTCACCGCTACGCAAGAATACTACTGCCCGAGGGGCACAAAGCCCTAGATGTGACTGCTTCCCAAAGGTGTGGAGCTGAACGACCTTCTCCCGAGTTGAGAAAGGCCCCGTCCTCCTTGTGCACGGTTTCCTCCATCGCCTGAGAAGGGCCCCTCCACACGCCTCCACCCAGTTTCTCACCAAACGTTACTGGTTTTCAAAAAGAACAGACAGTGTGGCATGAAACCAGCCATTCTTCCCACTTGTGGCCGCGTTGCTCCGCCTTGTCCCAGCTCAACTGCGGATCGGCCAGGGTGGGGCGCCTAGGGGGTGGGAGCACCCAGGGGTGAGGCGCAGGCCAGGCTCAGCACAGCTGCTGCCTGGAGGCCAGAGGCTGGGTGGGTTCCAACCAAAGCGCCTCCTGGGCTCTGAGATTGGAAATTGTTTAGCTGCGTTAGCCCTTAGCCGTATCACCTAGTACACAGTGGCTCAGAACACCACCACTTCCCAGAAAGCTGCGGAGTGGGGGACAAAGCGAGCGCTTGAGTGA
>NW_004567120.1:35359981-35360476 GCF_000260355.1 Condylura cristata
CTGGAAAAGGTTTAGGCGCGCCGTTTGCAAGGGGAAAGGGCCACTGGGGGAGACGACTTTTTCCTTGTGGATGGGGAGAGAGGCTTACGGTGGGGGGGAGGTTTCCGAGGATGCAAGCCCCAGCTAGCACGGGCGGGTCAGGCACTGGGCTACTCGGGAGGGCAAGCGCTGGCCCAGCAACTGCGCGTGCTCACTGCATCACCGGGGCCAGGCAGGCTGGACAGACCGGGGGTGGAGGGGTGTGCAGGGAACTAAGTCACGGGGTGGGAGAGTCCTGTCAGCCTTGAGAGCCAGAGGGGGATGGGCACCTTCCACGGGACTCACTGGCGACCGAGTTCATTTCTTACCTTGTTTTAGAGCTTCCTTCTCAGTTTCTGGAGCTGGAATCCAGGCCTGCAATGGGGGGGGGGGGAGTGAGTTCTGCAGGATTAATATTTGATAAATGAGGGGCCTTTTTGAAAGAAACTAGGTATCATTTCTTTTACATTTCCGAAG
>NW_004567120.1:35360686-35464967 GCF_000260355.1 Condylura cristata
AGAAGCGATGACACTTTGAAACATTTCAGAAAGAAAGGAAACGGCAATGCCTACCCTACTAGAGTACCTTTACCGACAGGTTAAGAATGAGAGCTTTGAAGGCGCAGTGCAGCCATGTGTTCTAGAAGTTTTCATTTGTTTTTGCCTTTGACTCTGCCAGCTGGGTCTGCACATGCGCAACTTGCCCCGCGCAACTTGCCCCGCAGGCTCGACCCCTTCCCTGCATAGGTTTAGGCTCTGACGGCCCCAAAGCCAATTCCCTGGTCATTCTGTTTTGTGTTATTGTGGACCTCAGTTTGGTGTTTGCCATATTTATTCTTCATGTAAGTAGTTAAAGATTATCCCACTATGTCTGAAGAACAATACAATGACTCAAGTAGTTAAGCTTTCCTTGTCTTTAAGCTAGGTTGTATCTGCCAATATTTAAGCATTGCAATGGACAAAACGTTTTTATGAAAGTCTACTCCTTATTCTATTCTTGCTAAAGTAATCTTTAAAATGCCTTGCCATTTCCCCATTCTTGGGTTTCCTCAGCTTTGGCCTGAAGCTATCCTTAAATGTACCTCAGTGCCTCACCTATACAGCCTCACACACAGATTCAGCCCTTTTCATTCCAGCAGAACACACCCCCACGCAGACAGCACTCAGTTACCATAGGCAGGAACCAGAACTTTGGGTTTTTGTTGTTGCTGTTGTTTGTGTTTTTGCTAGGGACGTGACAGGGTTAGTGGTGGGGGGAGTCTGTGTGTTAGGAGTGCTAGTTGAAGATCCTAAGGCGACAGAACCTTTTCCTAGAAAAGGAAGTCCTCTATTTTTCTTGCTCAAATGATCGTTCCAGTTGGGAGAAATTTTAACAAGACATGTAATCTCACCTGGCCACACAAAACTGTTTCAAAAGGCATGTTTAGATTTTTATTCCTGAAGATGGCTGGAAGAAACATATTTCAGTGGCTAGTCTCATTAACCATTAAAAATCAACCTCCCACAAAGTAAGGCAGCAGGCTGAAGACCATAGCTGTGGGAATCACAGGCTGCCCATCGCAGAAATGGTTTTTGCTTTTTCTATGGAGAATGAGTATGAAATACAGAAAAGATATTATCGTCAAACTGGAGGTGGGGAGGAGGGCAGAGAAAGGGTTCCTCAAATCGCAGGGAAAGGCCAGCTTCAAGTTGAAAAGTTAAAAAGACAAGAGGGCAACAGCTATTCCCGTGGACTGGCATTGTTAAGGAAGGGCAAACGGGCATGTGAATACATGTTTTGTAGCTGCATGTGGCTGTGTTTGTTGTGGTGTGTGTGTCTGTGAGAGACATGTTAGGATATGACAAACATGAAAATATTCGGTGGAACTCAGATGCCTGGCTCATAAGATATGCTTTCCCATTTTTCCTATCATTCTCCAAAGTCATGTCTTACAAGAAGTTGGTCTTGGCCAAGCAGACAGTTCATCCCCAAATGACAAATATTCAAAAAGCTGTGATTCTGAAGTAGCCAAGCAAACGTTGCAAAAGCAAGTCGTTTATAATAACTTCTAATGCAAATATATTTGTGGGCTTTTTCTTGGCAGAGATATTGCTAACATTTCTAATAACAATCAGAGATTGGCCAAAAAAAATTGCTCTTCAGTTTTAAAAGAAGGCAACCATACTTCTCAGCCATCCACATAAAGATTTGAAGCTCTGGGCTCACAGCAGCAAGTCTTAGGCGAGTCAGACTAGCTGCATCACAGGCTGTGCCCCACGGCCAGTGGCCATTACTTGGTCTGGCCTAACTAGCCTATTAAGCTTAGATATGCCCAACTCCCCCCCAAAAGGAGATGCACCATTATACCATTGCGCATGAATTCTTCTCTCCAGTCACTTGTATTCAGTTGTAAAGAACCAGTCTCCCCAAATTTGCTTGGGGATGAAAGACACTGGGGATCACGGCCAACTTCATGAGCTGGTGAGTTGTATACTTGTACTGGACCCTGCACTTGGCAGGCTCATGAATTTGGACGTCAGTGCTTTGCATTTGAGCGTTGTAACCCAAGTCTTGCGAGACAACTAAGCATGTGCTGGAAACTGGGCACCCTGAATCAGCGCGTTCTCACCTCTCACCACCTCCAGGGAATGAGTTCCTGACTTCACACTTCCCTACCCCCTGGTATCTTGGCCAGCCCAGCTGCTTCACACCTGCCTTATGGCCACTGCTACCCCCCAGCTCGTGGCACCCTGGCATGCTCCCCTTCTCATCGCCACCCAGCTACTATTGTTGCCCACCTGCACAAGCACAGGAAGGGTTCAGGCTCTGTGCTAACAGTGTAGGCCATCGTGGCAGGGGAATGGCCACATGGCATCTCAGGACCAGGAATGTGTCACTGCAGTTTGAGGGTGAATGCCCACCTCCTTCCCAAGTACCCAGTATATCCTGACTAGGAAGTTCCAATCCCTTAGAAATCACTCCTCCAAAGCTGACCACCACCGAGGGCCAGGAGGAAGGGCAAGCTCGATTACCTTACCCTCCCCCTGCTGGTGGAAAGGGGGACCTGCAACCAAAGGATACTTGTATGCAAAGTTGTAGGGTGCAGACCCCAGGCACCTGTGAGGAACTGCATGCCCACAGCAAATATCCATGTCTGTGGAACACAACATTAAACAGCAACTTAAAAACACCACATAGGTTGCAAGAAGAGAGGGGAAAGTTTTGTATCTTAGTATTTTCAACAGTATTGTTTGCCTGTCTTTGGAACCAAAGGCCTGTATTTTCATTTTGCAGTGAAGCCAAAACATTATGGAGTTAGATCTGTCTGAACTAATAAGCACTTAGAAATTCTGAAGCAATTGCTCAAATATAATCATTCAAGGGGCTATTTCAGAGCTCTTCATTTTTCTCATATCCCTCCCCCAAATATTCCAATGAAGACGTGGTAGGCCCCCAAATCTCCATCCAACAAACTTCCCCAATGATTCTCCAGCAACTGGCCCACAGACCACATATGGAGCAATCCTGGAGCACAGAGCCTGGAGCCAGTGAGACTAGGGTTCCCTCCCAGCTTCACCTAAATGAAGCTCAGAGGACTTGACAGGTCTATGGACCCCTCACTTCTCTCATCTACAAAGTGTATCTATCTCTTCACAAAGTATTGATTATTAAATGTACCTGGAACACTGTTACAAGGATCACTGCTCATCATATGCAATCGTTATGTGTTTCAAGCATTTAAGGTTGTTAAATCTGGTTTATCATAGTATCGTGTGAGCTTTCCTATATTCTGTTAACTTTTCAGAATAAAAAGCAACAGAGGAGTGAGCAGGGCAGCTATAGATGAGAAAGACCAGAGATTAGCAAGGAATCTGCCTCACAGTTCTCCAGTTAGGACACTGGTACATCGGTCCCTAGGACTTAGTAAGCGTTGGGTAAATTGAGTTCAAGACAAAAAGAAACCACACCAGAACATGCCCCAAGGCCTCTCCCTAACTCACTTAAAGGGACTGATCCCCAGTTTTTTAGTGGCTTTTTGCCTGGGAGTGTGTGTTCTTTCCTGAAAGGGCATCTGTTTCCAGAGCTACTGTGCCCATGGAGGGTTTACCAAATGTTGAGTGCGCCCTCTAGTGTTCAAACTTCTCAGCATTCTTCCTGAAGAGGATAGGATGGAGGCCCTTGCTCATTGCAAGTGAAATTCTCCACGTGGATCTATCTGGACATGGGGGTGGCGAAAATATGTGTTGACTACTCTCGGTGCGCAGATTATAGCCAGAAGAATGTTTCTTGCTACCGAGTAATGACTAGGCTCAAAGCAGCACTCAAAAACCTTTCTACTTTACTCCCAATTCAAGCACAACTAAGTAAACCTTTTTAGGACCAAAGCAGCTCACAGAGGGAGTGGAATGTGGCTGGAGGAGAGTGGAAGGGAGGTGAGCCTTGCCGCTCATCGGATGCCGGGACAGCCTTTAGCACAGCCCATAAGGAAGCCATCAGTGTCAGCTCTTAATATTCCAGTGTGGAAAAGCTTTGAAAAGATACTCTAGCAAAATCAGTCCTTTTTGCTCTTTGGAGGGATCTGTACCAAGATTTCCTCATGCAGGGAGCAGAGACTCAGTAATAACTACTGATCTCCAGGAGTGAAATCAGGGTGTTTTCGAATGTTCCTGTGCAACCCCGAGAAGCAATTCTTGCTCTCTCAGACAATGATTCACCTGCAAAAGGAATCGAGTGTCCAAGCCAACAAAGGAACTCCCTGCCTCCTAGCTGCGTCATCGAGAGCGCCCCCTGGCGCTCACTGCTTTTTCTCGTCAAGGTAGTTATAGAAATGGCTCTGTGGCTGTTGGAAACCCTTGTTCCTTCCCATTCCCCCTGCGAAGCTGACACTTTTCAGAAACACTCCAGTTCCCCCTGCGAAGCTGACACTTTTCAGAAACACTCCAGTTCTGCCAGCACCTATAAGCCAAGTTTCTGCCCACTCCTATAAGCAACACACAAATTTATTTCGTAATGAATCAAGTCTAGTATATAGTAAAACTCATAGTTTTGTTTGCACAGGTCCTTTTGAATGGAAAAATCAATGCCTTCTGTGGCGGTTCCATCATTAATGAGAAATGGATCGTAACAGCTGCCCACTGTATCGAACCCGGAGTTAACATCACCGTTGTAGCAGGTAAGTACGCAGAGGGCTGCACTCAGCAGCAGCACTAGACAGATCTGCCTCTTCAGTGGACTTTATTAAGGTCTAGTGGGATTGCTGCAAAGTAATCTGGGCAAGTGGTACAGAGGCCGACTTGTGCCATCCTCCATGCCCCCAGGACCTGGTGGTGGACCTCCACTGGCATTGACCTCACTGGGTTCAATCGTTACCGATGTGTCTACGCCCCCATGAGACCACGCCTTCCCAAAGCCATGTCTGTCACAGGTTTTTGTGTCTCCCATACCTGACACAACCTGTAGCAGACGCTTGGCCAATATTTGAATGAAAGATTTAATGAATGTATTATTTGTGCTCAAAAACGGGGCCAAAATACTTGAAATGGAAGAAATGTCGAGTAACTCATGACAAGTAAATTTGTTATGGCCTGTGAAGAGTGAAAGACTTGTAACAGCCCAAATGGACAGGACCGTCCTTATGGTGGCCCTGAATGGCCCTCATTGTATTTCCCCAGAACCATCCCATAAGACCCGGATCTTTGAAACTTTGCTGCCAACTAACTCAGGAATGCAGAGCACACACTTGGAAAATCTGTTTATGTGAAAGACTATTTGTGGCTAAGAGAAGCTTATTTTCAGTAAGTGAACATAAGCTGCCAGTTAAGTACATGATATTGGGTGGGCTCCTAGCAAATGTGTTTCTTTATGGAAAAGACTGTGACTGAAAAAGGAATTGATTTTCAATAGGTGAACATAACACGGAGAAGATAGAAAAAACAGAGCAGAAGAGAAATGTCATTCGAGCTATTCCTCACCACAGCTACAACGCAACTATCAATAAGTACAACCATGACATTGCCCTTCTGGAACTGGACAAGCCCTTAACACTCAACAGCTATGTGACACCTATTTGCGTTGCTAATAAGGAATACACAAACATCTTCCTCAAGTTTGGATCTGGGTATGTGAGCGGCTGGGGAAGAGTCTTCAACAGGGGCAGGTCAGCTTCAGTTCTTCAGTATCTTAAAGTTCCACTGGTTGACCGAGCCACATGCCTTCGTTCCACAAAGTTCACCATCTACAGTAACATGTTCTGTGCTGGCTATCATGAGGGAGGTAAAGACTCGTGCCAAGGTGACAGTGGGGGGCCACACATTACTGAAGTGGAAGGCACCAACTTCTTAACTGGAATTATTAGCTGGGGAGAAGAGTGTGCAGTGAAAGGGAAATATGGAATCTATACCAAGGTGTCACGCTATGTCAACTGGATTAAGGAAAAAACAAAGCTCACTTAAAGAAAAGGAGATTTCCAAGCTTCACAAGTTTGGCGTTGAAAATGGACAAGGTCCCTTACTAACTAATCACTTTGCCATCTTTTCAGATTTGAACATATACCTTCAATGAGTAATGCTTTTGCTCTTTACAGGGAGAAGTGAATCTAGAATTCATATTTACTAGAATGATTAGAAAATGTGATCACTGGAGAAACAGAACGTGGTAGGAAATCTTAACCAGATCCAGCCCTTGACAAAATGATGAGGTTCCATTCTTTCACCTGCCCATCAGCAACTTCCTTATTCTCCCTCCTCAACAACATTCCATGCTCCAGCCTTTTCTTGCTTCTCCCACCAAACATCAGTATTCATTAGTTCTGTAGTCCAGGGTATTTGGTCTAGTCCATCACAAGACCAACACTAGACACATAAAGGAAGAACACCGGAGCAGCTGACAGGTTCAAGTTCGTCAGAAAGCACTTCTCTTTCTGGGCCCTTGTTCTTTAATCCATCCCCTTTCCCAACTCCTAAGTCCTTCCTGTTCTCTCTCCCCGCTTTTCCCTACACAAGCACTTATGCTTTATACAGTTACTCATGTCTATCAAACCCAGGCTTGTTTGTACTTGGTCTTGGATGAGCTTTTCAGAGCCGCGGAAAGTCATATTGTGAGAATGCCTATGTAATGGAAGGGCGGCACCTCAGAATATTTCCCTAAGCGCTTGCAATTGTTATGGTAGCAGACATGGTTCCGTGAAGGCAAACGAGCACGACACTGTAACTGAGACAGCTAACAGCACCGCTATCTGAAACAATGGGAACTGAAAGAACAGTAGTTTGTGATCTAGAACTAGTGGAAACATCCAGGAAGAACTTGTCATCAGAGTGTCTCCAGTATTGTGCAGAGCTCAGCCCAGAGAACACGAGCTCCATGTATCTTTAACTGGCGTACCCCACCAAGGAGAGAGGTATAGCATCTCATGAGTTACTCCCATGAGCCCACTGACATCCCATTCTCTGGCTGGTTCCATGCTCACCAAACAACTGTTTGACAGAATTGTTATTATAATGATATATTGAATCTTCCAGAGGGTGGCTGACCAACCAACACGTGTACTTCATTCTGTTTGAGAACTTTCCTTTAGAGTGATTCAACTGGTATTTGGTGCACACCTTGGCTCTTGGTGAATTTGGTGACATGAGTCAGTCACTCTGTATTTGAGTATGTGTGGGACAACTGACAAAATCAGCTTTGGGACTACTTTGACCCCCTGCTTCCCCCAGGCAGCACTCTTCCTGATTTCCTTTAAGTTATTCTAGTCAATAACTGTTTTCCTTAATCTTTCAAATTTGAGCATCAATAAATATATTTTTTAATTTCCCAAAAAGTGTTTCTTGTTGACTGATTCTCAGTGTGCGGTCCCTACCTACGCCTGCCACAGCACACAGAAGAATGTGTGTGAGTGCCCCCCCCCATACACACACATGGCTGACACTTCCCAGGACAACCACCTGGCTTGACCGGAGGCAGCTTGTACAGTTTTCCAGATAGGAAAATGGTCTGCGGCCAGCAGAGGCAGAATTGAGTCTAAATAGCTGTGAATTTGATCTTGGATAGTCACCATGCTCATGGGCTTTGATTTCTCCATTTGTATAACGAGCAGATCTTGACAGGATGTTCCCCCAAGGCCATTCTTGACCTTGTTAGACCATGCCTTCATGATCTTTCACTCCTGTATCCAACGAATATTTCAAGAGTGAGCAGTTTGCCAAACACCAGTCGTGTTTACTCAATTTGCATTTACATTTCTGTAATCTGTGAGCAAAATAAAATCATGTATATAACTTGCTTTGCCAGAGCAACCATCCTAACTATGCAGTAGTTGTTCAATAAGTGTTAGCTGAATCTGAGTCCACAGTGTATCCCAGAGTAGGAACTAGAATTATAGCTGGTATCATGAAAGGATGCAGACTTAAAGGAAAATAAATGGGAATGAGGAGGCAGGAACAAACAAAAGAAATCAGTTCCGCTATGGAGTAAGGGGAGGAATGAGAGAAGAGCCGCATGAAGGGGAATATGAATTCATGTACGCCTGGCTACAAATATGAATCACTAAAGGTCTATAGTCCCAGCTGCAAGGGGGGAGAGAGCCGCGCTGGCCTAGTTGCCATGGAAACCACGGCTCTCAGCGGCAGCGCGGGGGAGGGGCTTTCCGTGAATTGTGATTGGCTTCCCCGTGGCAGAGGGAGGAGCCCATCAGTCTGCGATCCCCCCCCCCTTAACCCTGTCTCCATGAACTTGAAAATGAATTCATCAGGAGCCACCTGCTGCAGGTTGCCACCGCTAAACACGTGGCCTTTGAGCCCACCTGCGAGCCCGGCCTTCCTCACGTTCTACCTTCGGTGCTCACAGCCGCCATATAAAAGTCATTAGTGTTCCCAAATCGTTGTCGCTACCTAATCTAAACGGGCGGCAACATGCTGCTGCAATACTGGAAGTGCGAGATTCGAGTAGAGCTCTCGCTGCGAGAAGAAAAGGGTGTTACCACAGCGCAGTCGTTTTAACTCGCTGTTTAAATGTGTGTGGTAGCTTTCGGCTCTTCTATTGGCTGCTTTAAGATGACAGAAACAGAGTACCGTCTGACTTTCTCTGTCAAAGGAAAAGACTTTCTTGTCCCCTACTCTCTCAACCACACAGACCAGTTTGACCAAATGCGCTATTGTAATTTCCCAACAACTTCCGAATGCTCACAGGCCAATCTAAGAATGTCAAAGCCTCAGACTCCCTGTTCATCTAACAGAAATCGAAGTAAAAGAAGGCCAAGTCCCAAGTGTGCCAATCGCAGGGCCATTCTGATAGAAACCTTCCCTGGATGAGTGAGTCAACTGGTATTCTAGAACTGGGCTCTTATTCCGCACCACGCCAGTCACCTGCTTTCCATTGGAGCTGAGTCCACACTTCTCAGGACAGTCGGGACACCCAGGATAGGGAGGATGCGAATCTTTCAGCAAACCTAGTACCAAAAACTGCCTGGGATTCTTAAGATTACTGATGCTGCACTCGGCAGACAGGTGACCAAAGCAGGAAGCCCAGCAGGTAGCCTGTGACGCTGGGCTCTGATGTTCACTCCAGCTGTGAGCACTGGGCCTTCCAGATGTGACATGTGGCTTCTGGGGCAAGTCTAGCAGTGTCTTCTGGAGCACAGTCATTCCAGCAACATCTCAGCTCAATTCTTTGCACCTGTACTGGGTAACACCGAGCCAGCATATTATTCCAGAAACTGTTATTTGACAGGTAAAGGGAAGCTTCAAAGATGCATGAAGCTGAGGATCCCACAGTGCGGGAGGCTGGGTGACTGGGATGCAGACTAAAGCTGCTGACTGGCCTGTCTGAGCAGAGTACTCAGGAGTCGGGACTCTTAATCAAGTTCATGCCACCTAGAAATCTCATGGGTGAAGTCACAAAAACCAACAGGTTCTGCAAACTATAGAAACTGCTGAAGGCGTCCCAGCAGGCAAAGACTGCAGGACCCCCACCCTTCCAACCAAGCCAGGTGCACAGGCCACCTGATGAGTAGCACATCAAGGCTGGCCCTTTTCATTCGCTCTTAGAGTTATGATCACCTTGAGGTTTCCAGAGAATTAGTCTCAACACCTAATGTGGATAAAGGTGTCAGAAGGAAAGAGCAGTGGGCAGGCACTTTATTTAAACAGATGATTGATTGATGGATAGATGATAGATGGATAAATGTAGCTATTTTGCAGAGGAACAGGGCCACACATTTTCTCCACCCTCACAGAATAATAGTAGCATTTCCACCTCCTTGGCACATCATTTCACTCTGGCAAGAAGGCTTCCCCCTGGGTGGAGAGGATGCAAATAGGAAGAGGGACATTCCTGATTCCACAGACTTCCTTTCACATGGTTGGTTCATTGCAATGCTAAATACAGACTTCTCATCTTTACAAACGTGCCTACATAGCAAATCTCCCAGATGCTATCACTCTAAAACTTTTCCTAATGCTGTTATTTTATAGTTTCTCCAGATCAATAAGCATAAAATAAATTAAGTGCTGACTGCAGAACTCTGAATGGGGCCACGGTTTACACATTGCATGTCTTGGTGAAGTTCTATATGTAACATCTATCTTCCTCTTGGGATATATTACAAAAACAAGCATGCATTTGCATAGTAAAGCTCAACTCTAAGCAAACAAACTCAGGTCCAGAAGCCAAATGAAGAATGCAACAAGTCAGAGCAACTTGTTACATGCTTGTTAAATGAATAAGCCAATATACGACTAAAATGGAAGAAAAAGAGCCCTAACCACATTAGTGTGAAACTCAGTCATTTAGTACAGGAGTGAAATCTTCATCCTGAACACATATGAGAATCTGCCACAGAAAGGGAGACAGTCGAATACAGAGAGAACCCTGCCTTCGTTTCCATCCAAGGAGATAAAGAGGAGCTATTGCTAATATCCAAGGAAGGCGAAGCAGACTGGCTCAGAAGACCACCATTACAGCTCCAGTGTTTTTGTCGCTGGCTGACATTGATGGCCTTTGTCTTTGGGTCCTACCGAAGTTGGATTTCTCTCTGGTCTGTGCTTTATAACCTCACTTCAGTGGCTGTTTTGCAGAAGCACCTTGTTTATATACTGCCAGCTCTTGGATTTCACTTGGATTTTGAGGTTTTATATCTGAGTCAAACTGCTGTTGGCTGCAGGAATTTAAATTCTCTAATGTGCCTCCCACTGTTTCCATGGTCTGTGCTCACTATTTCCATTCCCAGATAACGCTGCTAAAGATCAGAACTTCTGCTTTCTATTTGGAAAATGGAAAAGCAGTAACATAGACACTAAAAGGATAACTACACATGACCTGGCATGGGTTATACTTCAGAAATCTTAGCACATTCTAGTAAGGAATTCTACTGAACACTAGGGGGTTAACACAGTATCTATTCCCTACGAAAATTAGCAATGAGACAAAATCAGCCAAGTACTGAAAGTGCCTTACACCAACCCACAAATGCACACACATCTCCCTTTAATTCCAGGTTCAGTGACTTCAAGTTGGAAGCTTGAAATATATCGCAGTAGTGAAACACAGCCATAGCCAGTGTTATAATCTCCAAGAGACAGCAGCCAGCAGAAGACAGGCCACTCTGTGGGTCCTCACCCCCGTGCACAATCACAAGAGCCCTCAGGCTCAGGGAACAGCAACGGGGTTTATTTAACAAACGGGAAATAAGAGGGTCTAAGGCCACAGGGGCCGCGAGCTCACCCCCGGAGAGTGCTCGCGGTGTCCAGAAGCCCCAACCAAAGGCCGCTCCTCCAAGATGGCGCCGTCCCGCCAACCAGGGCCCGGAGCGCCGAGGCGGGAGGCAGCCGGCAGAATTCAACTCACTGCAGCTGGAGGCGCTCACAGGGGCCGCTGGGACACACAGCACCCCCAGCCACGGTCTGAAGGCCGGAATGGACAATACCAGATCTGGAACAGACCGCAACGGAGGAAGCAGACCCAGGGGTGGTGCGGGATGTTTAACAGCTGTCAGGGATGACCTGGACACGGAGCGCTGGTCACCCGGCCACCATGCTGGTCAGCGGTGGCCAATAGCACTGGCTACGACTAGGCATTAGAAGGCTGAGGTGTCACTCACCGTGTTAACAGTTCTTTCTAAGTCATTAGCCCACACCAACATCAAACAGCAATTCGAGACCAGGCCTGAGCATTTGGTGCTCCCTTGGGGTATGGAGAGGCAGGTGGTGGCAGGTACAGCAACCCAGGACACTGAGAAGCTCTTTGCTTTCTCTATGAGCTTCTCTTCATCCTTCAGAGGTCAGAGACAAAGAGCCTAAGCCCCAGCGAACCAGGGAATCCCAGCCTGGCTCCTGCCCTGCCTTATGTCCTCTCTCGGCCCCCGGCCCCCGCACCAGTCTGATTGGACCGGTTTCAGGACGGTTACCCATCAGCTCAAAGTTGCACCTGGTGGCTCCATTCCGCGATCCAGGCACCGAATCCACAGGCCTCCCTGGGGCCTGAAGAGAGAGCAGCCACGCTCTGGGGCTGGCCCCTTAAGACCCCAAGAGCTGCACGGCCGGGGCGGCTTGCTAGGGGGACCGCTGCTGCCCACATCACTGCTGTGCTCGGCCTGCAACCTGGGTTCCTTAGGGCCACTTGAGGTGGGCGGTGCATTCCACCATGCGCGGCCCCCTGTGCTGCCCACAGCAGCCTCTGGGGGCTGGGTCTCCGGTGCAGCAGGCACCAGGAAGGGCGTGGGTCTCTGGTGTGGTAGGACTGTTTCAGCCGCAGGTAGTGACAAGTGCTGCTGTACCTATATGAGACCCCTTTGTCTAACCTTTACTAATCCAGCCACCGCCACAATCTTCTTTGATTACTAACGCATCGTTTGTACGGGCCAGATGGCCTGTTGTTGTGGATCAGCACAAAACAAACTGTAAATTAAATATAAAGTGATTTAAAAAACAGTGTGTTCATGAGAGAAATATTCCAGAATCAGATCCTTAAAGTTGTTCTCAGATGGTGACAGTTATTTTATGTTGTAAACATAACATTTCTTAAACACAAATATTTCTCCTACATGACACATTCACACATTAAGTCAATGAAAGTTTATTCTCGGGTAGTTTTCTGCTGGGACGTTAGTTCCTAGTAATTTGTAAGACACTGATCAAAAAAATGAAAAAGATTTCTTGACTGTTATTTTCAGGCAACTTGAAAAAATTAAAACAATTTCCAACAGGGATGGATGGTAGGTACATTTGGGGCAGGGTTTCATGACATTTTAATAACCAGGGGATATGACAGGCTAGTCGGCTTTTCCCGTGGCACTGAATTAAAAGGAGCAGAAGTTTTTACAGTGTGAAGTGCCTGGAATAGAAAAATGCATGAAAAAATAGTATCATGAATTCCCAAGTACCAACACAAACCTCCGTGCGCCCTCCCGGCTCTCCTTGTTCTGCATATGACCCTCTCTACCATTTTTACTTTAATGTTTTATTGGAGGATATTCCCTAACCTAGTTCTCTGTTCTTTCTGCTCAGGTTCTTTCATCTTACCTTCAATTTTTTTCACTTTTCCAAACAGCGGTGCTATAAACATTCCGGCACCTATGTGTCCTTGAGCACACATGAGTATTTCTCTACGGCAGACACTTGGCCATGCCAAATTCATTTCAACTTTACCCAACATTAGCAAATTGCTAACCAAAGCACTTTACCAACTTAGGCTCGCAGCAACAGTGTGTAAGAGTTCTTGTTTCAAGTCCTTCGTACAGCTTGGGATTTTTAGAAATATAGGACGATGGGAAGCTACTAAGGCTTATATGAACATGCCTGTTTTGCTTTCAATAATTTTGAAACTAGTTGTAAATGTCTAGGAATGGTCCTGCGTCCTCCTGAGGTCAGTAAAGAGAACATGCTAGCTTATGCAATATTAGATCCCAAACTACCCTGCATGTTGCCCATTTAAATCATTTTTTTTTTGGTCAACGAGTTACTGTTCAGTTGGCTGCCAATATTTTACCTGTTCTCATTTGATTTCCCACAGCTTGCCATGTAAAAGAGCACATTCGCCATCAAACAGACAATTTACTGGGATAACCTTCAGCACAGAAAGTGCTTTTCACGCTGCACATTTTTTGAACTTGCTCTCCTGCCTTCCCCTGTTCCATGATGATGCTATTTCCAGTTAAGTGTTTGGGTTTTCTTGGTGGTGATCAACAAGTGAGTCTGCCTTACAAATATCTAGCTGAACTGTATCTTTAAAATGGTGCATAATATCTTTTTGGGTTTAAGGAAAATGTCAGTTAGCATAAGGACTACATCTTCACAAAGTCCAACTTCATCTACCATGTTTAATACATATTATTAGCCTCTCTGGTGGCCCTAGATCGGAACCATCGCACCAAAACTTAATATGCTAATCTGTACATGTGAAACGAGGGCTGAGCAAATAGTCGGCAGGCCTCACCCAGTGGAGGGACGGTGTCAGACTCAGATATGACATGCCTTCGACACAGCACGTACACACAACAAAAAGGGAATCACATTTTTAAAAGCCTGTTGCCACTTGTGTTGTTTCCTTCTGAGCATATAAAGGACGAGGGCTGTGTCTCTACAATGGTTTATGCTGAGCACTAGCCAGTCCTGAGCAGGCCCCTCAGGGCGATTTGCAAACGATTTGCAAAATGACCTTTCCAGATCCGTGTAGGAGTAGAGTGGTAGAAAAACAGCTTTAGTGCCAATTAATTGCTTGAGAGTTGACTCATTAAATACTCTAGAGTCCTTTATGGGACTTTATACTCTAGAGTCCTTTATGGGAAGGAGGTTCTTGTAATCTAGTGCCTACTAATGTTTGTTGAGTGAAAAATGGAATGATTTCTGACTAAACGCAAAACAAAATCACTAACTTAGTTTTTCTCCAAGCGGAACATTTCTTATGTTTCCTTACATTTTAAAAAACACTCTTGGAAATTTTCTCTTTTGGAGAGAACATTGTAGCTCTGCTATATAAGTGGCTTTATTACCTACCATATGTTCTATATTGTGAGACTCAGATGTACCATGGAAAGTGGCAACAGTATTTATTTCTCAGCCAATATAGGAAGAAAAACTCGAATATACATTTTAATGTTCAAGGAGTTCCTTGGAAGTGGATTAAGTTATTAACTAGTTTGCTGATCGGTGCTTCCTCAAATGAACTCAACATTAATTTAAAGGCAGAAGGGAAGAGCACAAGAGACTACGGGGATGTTCACCGGTGACATGGTGGAGAATATTACGGGGACGACAGCCAGTGGAAATGAAATGTACAAAAGTGAATGACGTCAAAAATATCTATATAAATAAATATATTAAAATGAATAAATGAATAAATTTAAAGGGAAAAGAGTCAATCCTGTGAAGGGAATGTCCATTAAGACATCTAAATCTATCTGTTTTTAAAATATGGTTTCACTCAAACCAAACTGATAAGTGTTTGGCAACCCACTCCCTCTGTGTTCTGAACAAGTTCTGGCTCTTTAGTGAACTGGAAAAGACTGTTAAGTCTGGGGAAGCCAAATGCAAGCCCTTTGCAAAGGCAAACAATGGTGAAGGATCTAGGTTCTGTCCAGCTTCCTCGGGCACCACTATATGGAACATACAGAGATGATTCTAGTCCCTGATAGCTCTGTCACTGCTAGCCTACAGCTGTATATGAAGAAACATTTGGGGCAACATATTTTACTCTTGCCCTGGTCCCAATTCTCTATTCCTCTGTCATTCTCTCAGAGAATCATGAGGCAAAGCTGCATTTAAACATCTCACTCAGTATGCTTATGGTGACTTCAGTGTATCACTAATAAATGAGAGAAAAGAAATTTTCAGTGGGTAGTCGATATTATACTACAATGAAAAAAGATCAATGAATTTAAGGTTGGATATTTTTAATGTGGAGTTAATGCAAGTACATATACCTTGTAAGTACATTTAGAATGTAATTAAAATTTGAAGACTTAAAGGGACATTGCTGCTATGTTTTACAGTAACACATTTATAGCCCAATACAATTAATACAATGCTGTTACATGTACAAATACATATACAAATATAGCATTCATTGTACAGTGATTAAAACATTAAAAAGCCTTAATTGTATGCTTCAATCCATTGAACTCAATACTGTCTTAACTGATTAAAATCCCGAGCTTAGTACTACGAAATTAAAATGTTTTCTGCAGAGGGGCATCATTAGTCAAAAAATTTATCTCCTAATTCTTTTAACCGCAGGATCAGCACACAAAATAACTACCTTTAAATTTAATTTTGCTGTTATTTTGTTACGTTTGCAGAAGCATTAAGTGAAATATCAAATCTATGGACATTTAATAAGTGAGTTATAAATCAGCCACCATAAACCCCAACAACTGGATAGAAGATTTATAATTTGCAGGTAACTTTGAATAAAATATAAGTTTGTCATACAAATTGTTACATCAAATGATAACACTGGCATGAGCTATGATCTTGGCATGATACACGCAGCTATTAAAAAGATAAATTATTTATGTGTTAGTTATTATTATTTATTGTAAAATCAATCATCAAAACCATGCACCTAATTTGCCAACTTGATAGTAAAACGCAACAGTCCATGAGTCTGAATGCAGCAATTTCAAACTATTGTCTGCAGTACTTTAAAATAAAAATACTAAAAGCATAAATTCAATACTGCACACCACAGCTGGCCCTGGGTTTTGAAAAAGTGATCACACTGTTTGCATCTTTAAAAGAAAGGCATCTGGACATGTATTATCAAAGACAAACCCTAGGAAGAAATAAAATCTAACTTAAGAAAACCTTGACAAGAAGAAATTTTTCTCAAAAACTCAAAAGCAAGTGAAGACACTGGAAAGTAAAGTTTTGCTACAGGAACACCCTTTGTGCAAATATGAATATTTAACTTAAAAGCTGTGACATATATCTTGAAATTTCAATGCACAACCATTTCCTAAACCTCGATAATACATCCAGGAGTTTCTAGCTTGGCTGGTTTTAGAACCATAAGACAGCTCTGAGAAACCTACAGACCAATCAATGTGCAAAAGAGGCCTTTCAGAACATATCCCTTTGGTAGACTGTCCTCACGAAGGTAACAAATTAAATAATAAAATAAACTATCAATTAGCAAAGGGGGTTACAAATCTGATTATCTCTGTACTCTTTGGGTTTCTTTTCTGTTTTGCTCTGAAGCGTTACCCAAAACATTACAGGTAACGTTTTTTGTTTTGTTTTGTTTTTTTACCTGCAAGTGTTCAAAACAATAGATTCCCAGCTTTCAGAACTGAATCCTGAATTCAGTTCAGATGGAACTGGAATGTATGCCATGAAACATCCTCCTGGGACACAAAACAACAATGCATTTTTCACCTGGCGAGAGCGGAAGGAGCGAAGATGACTTCTGGCAAGAATGACACTCGGTGGGAATGACGAAGCCGACCTCAGGCCGAAGAAACGCTGACTATCACGCGCAGCGTAGGAACACCCTGATCTTGTGCTGTGACACTTTTTACGCATGTAATCTAGCCCACATCTCCATAGGAAATCTTATTTTTACGTCTATTCCATGCTCCTTTAGTTCAAGGGGAACTTACTTTCCTTGTGTTACTCAGAGCAGCATCTACAAAATAATGAAGAATGAGGTTAATACTCATGTGACTTTTACAGTCAGATATGCTGTCTGTTATGGCACGGAGTGCGAGGATGAAGAGGGCCAGCCTAAACTCAGAGGTGATGTCTTTTGGTTGGGAGTTTTGATATGAAAGTCTTTATTCTTTACATAGTTATTTGTCAATGGCATCTATTTTAGGAATGATACAACTTTAGTGGAAGCTAAAAAGAAACAATTCACATCTTCTACAACCAGATTTCAAGAATGGTGTATGAATTGGCCGATGTATGTGTAGGTAAAATGAAAGATGTTGAGCACATAAATATCGGAGAAACCTTCACGTTCTATTTCTCAGATTCCAAGTAAAATCATCTATTTCTAAACCTAACTGCTGTTGACAGGCATATGTAGACAATGGTAATTTCCCAATCTAGTAAAGGACAGACATTACAATATATTTGTACAATTTTGCGCTATGTAACGTAACATGAGAACCACTTGATATTACAGCATTCAACCAAAGTATACTAGTATTAATTTGTGAATTTAACATGTCATAAACGCATGTTATTTGAAAGTAATGTCTATTTTCAAAAGATCTTAAGTCAGAACTTTCTACAGAAGAAGGAAGCTAGTCCCTTCATCTACTAGCACACCACACAGGGAAGTCATAAATGGTTTCAATGCTGGTGCACTATCCATATGCTGTAGTTCAACTCTCCCAAATGCACTACAAAAGTGAAAAGGATTTTAAAAAATTGAACTGATAAAAATAAATAATAATGACTAAAAAGGAATATGATTTTTTTCTAAATAAAGTGCATGTACGTTAACAATTGTACATAGCAAGTCCTTTACTGCCTGAAATGAAACAGGGCCAAAGTAGATTTAAGTTGCTGTTCAGCCATGGACTTTTCAAAGGGCGGCACCCTGCCTAGGTCTACTGTGACAAAAGAGAGCAATGGGACCATTGAAAGTAAACTGATCAAAAATGTTGTTTTACATGTCCTACCTTACAGGCAGCTGTGCATTTAATGTAATGAACTTTGTCCTGAATTAGCTCTGAGGACACCTGGCTGTACATGTCCAGTGAGGAGCATGGAAATTAGAGAACATCTCGCTTGAAACTCCCCAGTGGCAAACATGAGTGCCAATATTGGTGTTCTCGTTTTTGAATTTTGGACACCTGAGCACAAGGAAGATCATTGTTTTTCTAGTATCGACTGCACTCCTATTGCACAGATTTATTGGCTTTTTAAGACTGCTTCATAACAGTGATTTGAGTCCATTTAAACAGCTCTGTGAGCACACATTTTAAAGGGACTCACATCACCCTATCTCTCATTAACCATTTATATTTTTTCCAGACCCACAGATCAGCTGAACTAAAGCACACATTCCTATTTATGCAATGCAATAGTTCTACCTTTGTTTTTTATTTGTGCTTATAGATTTTATATCACTGTTCATTTTTTTCCCATTGTTCATTTTTTAACAGTGCTTGCTCTTTTCTTTCATTAACCATTTAAATAAACATAAGATGGTAGAAAGCTAGCCATGGTGATTTTCAAATCTACTCTTCAATGTAAAACTCAACTGAGTTAATTTTGGGGAGACAGGATTCAGTCTAACTCTCTGGCATTTGAAACTGTCCAAAGTGTTACTATCTCCATTGTTCTCTCCGTTGTATAAAAGTTTAAAGTGACCCATTAGTACATGCAATGTTTCTTCGTATTTCCCTGATGTTATTCTTTTTATGTTTAGTACTTTCCTACCCCATGTATGTAAGAAATTGTGAACTCTTCAAAGCTGTGTTTGCTTTCAGAATCTTTGATTATAGCTCTGATGTTTCGGTCTATGATGCAATTCAAATTAATTTTTGTGTAGGAGTGAGTGATGTATAGGTGTTGAGATTCATTTCTTTCTTTCTATATGAGTACCCAGTTGGGCCAGAACCATGTTAAATTAACAACTTTCTGTGCCCCATGTGGTTGACTGAGGACTTCAAGTTAACATTAGTTATGTGTATGTGGGTCTCTGAGTATCTTTCTACACTCACACCAACCTCACCCTGTGTTCATTACTCAGGTGTGTAAGACCTCCATATTTTTCCACAACATTGCTTATTGAGATAATGTTGGTCTATAACACTGCATTTCCAAATCTTTGAAATTCTTTTGTTAGACTCTTTGCCTTTCCTTATACATTTTAGAATAAGCTTGTCCTTTTATCCCCTAAGGCCCGATGACATTTTGATATTGATTGCATTAACTCCATCAGTTAATTTGTGAACAATGAATTTCTTAACATTGAGATGTTCAAAATCGGTATCTAGTACATTTCTCCCACTACCAGGTCATTCAAAATCTCAGCAATGACTGATTTATGGTTGTCAGTATGGAAGTCTTAAACATCTGTTGTTAGATTGTTTTCTATGTACTTGATATTTCTGTATTACTCATGTAAGTAGCACTGCTTTTTGAAATTTCATTTTTTCCTTTGTTGCTAGGATATACAATTAGGACTTACTTTTGTATAAAGACTTGGCATATATGCCTTTAAAAAATTCACGTGTTATTTACAGTAGCGTCTTTTTATGCACAATTCCAAGTGGCTATGTACATACATGTGATCTGCTAAGCACAACAATGTTACATATTTTTTTTTAAATCCCCTTTAAGTTATGGCACCTGCTAAGACTTCCAGTATAATGGGAGATAGAAATGGTGACAGCAAATGTCTTTGGTTCATTTCCAACATTAGAGGAAATGCATATAATAGTTCATCATTAACTATGACATCAGCTGTGGCTTCCCGCAAGTGTACATTATCAAATAGAGGAAATTCTTTTTATTTCTACTCTGGTGAGAGTTTTTATCATGAATGAACATGGAATTTTTGTCAACTTCTTTCTGCATCTATATTTAATAATTACATAGTTAATTGTTAATAATATGGTGGATAATATGGTGATGTTAATAATATGGTGAATGACCCGCTGTTAAGTGTGTAATACAAGTACTTTAGATATCTATTTCCCACTATTCTCTGCACCCACAAAGTTTGATAAATTTAGTCTCACTTTCATCCAAATTGAAATAACTCTAATTTCTTTCATGCTATCTTCTTTGTCTCATGTTAGATTTGTTTCACTTACTATCCAAATATTTAGGGATTACTGACATCTACTATGCCACCTTTCATATGATTCTAATCCCCAGAAATTAGTTGAGACTTATTTTATGGCTCACTATATGGTCTAGCTTGATGAATGTTCCATGTGAACTTAAAAATGGGGTATTCTGTAGCTGTAGGGTGTAGCCTTGAAATAAACGTAATTTAGCTCAGGTTGTTGGTATACATCAAATTCTTCTGATTACTAAACATCTAAATAATTCCCTAATTCAATAATTACCTAAATAGTTCAACAATTACTGCAGAATACCTTAAAAAGGAGATCAAGGCCCTCCCTGATGGCGCAGCGGGTTAAAACACAGCACTGAGAATCTAAAGCCGCTTCCGCATGAGTTCGATTCCCGCCTGCCCTGGAGGTGACCACATGGCGCGGCAGACCTCTCCTGACCCGCCCGCTGCTCCCCTCAGCAGTGTACTTCGTAGATCTGCCTGTTCTGCTCCCCACTCTGTCTCTGGTGAAGCCTCTCACCGCCCCTGAGTCTCCGGCCTGTACCCCAGTTCTGTATGCACAAATAAATAAATCTTTAAAAAAAAAAAGGAGATCAAGATTTAGAGTACCTGAAAAAAACAAACAAGCAGTGGCTCTAGTTGTGGAGTTCCCATGTGACCCAATATTTATATCATACTTAGACTGCCTTTCATGTTACAAATAAAATTTGAAACAGACTGAATTCTTCTTGGTCTATTAGAGGCATGTAGACACAATGTACTGTTAACCTCCAGGTTAATTCTAGGAATTCAAGGATATTTGCATATACTATAATAATCTTGCTCACAAGATGTCTGTTTTCTTTTTCTCTTTGGTGCTATCTTTTTACAGATAGTTCAGTATGACTCAGGGAAAAATTTATAAGACTACTAGTTTGCACACAGAAATATGATAGTTTGCTTGGTGTAGCAGAAGCAACATTCGGTTATTCTCATTGCTTTACACATCCTTCACACATTAAATCTTTAGTACAGACAAAGCTGTCTGTGTGTTTGTCAATCATAAGAAAATAACATGCTTTTAGGACAGAGTAAAAACAAAACACACTGGAAAACATTCTTAGACAGTAAAGCTGATACCTGAAAAGTATCAGCTTTACATCAGTTTTTAGTTCTGAAAGCTATCTTGGAAGACATAACAACATCATTCAAATCTATCAGCCTTGTGAGGGAAAGGTTAAAATGCTTTAAAATTTTTTATTTATAAAGATATAACTATTAAAGAGAAAAGGGAAGTCTTAGCTTAAATAGAACGTGCTTGCAACTTTATTTGTAAATGCAGAGAAGTTTTTACCCTATGTCAGTTACATAAATAATAGATTTTTAAGACGTTTAGCCTTTAAGTAAATAGTAGAGAGTCTGTTCATAATATACCTGTATCTCTGGCATTCCAAAACCTATTGCCACCAGTTAAAATCTGCAAACTGTTCCCTGGAATCAGACCTTCTTTTCTTCTGTTTAGATTTTTCACCAACCTAAGTAACAAATGAATTAGTAGCCAATAATGGTAATATAAGTTAATCAAACCAAATATATTGCACTGCAGCTTAAATTTTCACCAACTTATTGTATATATACAAAGACCTACATGATGCTGTGCTTGAGTTCTTTGTAGAACTTTTAAAGGACTTGGGTTACTAGCAAAAATGGTTATTACTATAATGACCCATCAATAAGCTTTACCTCCTGTCATACTCTTCCTCCTTAGGGTCAGAGTATACAACGAAAGCAGAATTTCAGTTAGTTATTGACACAATGAAAAGAGAGAGAGGTTTCATATAAAACTTCCAAAAGAATTATGAAAGAATCCTTCAGTACTCGAGTGAGCAAATTTTCTTCCTGCCTTGTGGTCTCTATAATTGAACAGTGTATTTGACAGAACCATCTTTGCAGTCAGCGTTCTATGAAGTCATGTACATAAGTGTAGATGACTACCAAAAAAAAAAAAAAGCCAGTATTTGAACTGGTTAAGAGAAGTGTGGCTATGCTGTCAAGTGAGAAAGCGTGGTCCCAGGTTGATCAATAGGCATTCACTAAACATGTGACAAAAGTCACTTATTCATAAATTAACAAGTGACCAATATAATGTGATGCTGCAGCCATATGTTTCGGCAGCAATGTCTGAGCCAAAGGTCAAGCACAAGAGTGACAGGACACTTAGCATCTCTTTCTAAGCACTTTTCAGTCACCAAAAGTTAACATTCCATTCAGTGAGCTAAACAGGCACAGCTGAAGCAATGAAAATGGAACACGGATAAGAAACAGGATCTTTTGGCTTCTTGAGACTATACAACAGAGACACAAGTAAAGCAGAACACTTGTTCAGACAGCCACAGACCCCAGGTAGAGGCCATCGGCCACTGAGCACAGACCTAGCTTTGGCCCTCAGCAGCCTCAAGATACAGAATCTCCACTGCTGGTTAGGAGGTCTTCCGAGTCTCTTTCCCTGCAGTCTGTATGGGCCCAGAGACAGGAAAGTTGTTTTTGAAAAATTACATTACAATATGATAGCAAAACCCTGGTGGCATAAGGAGCTAAGTGTCAGCACGATGAAGCTCTCCACAGCCACTGCAGCACGAGTTTGATCCCCAGCCAGGGAGCTGACCCACATGGCAGGGCAGACCTCACTGTCTAGCCTGCTGCCCCGCTCAGCAGTGGATTTCAGTAGATCTGCCTGTTCTGCTCCCCACTCTGTCTCTGAGGAATCCTCTCTCTCTCTCTCTCTCTCTCTCTCTCTCTCTCTCTCACACACACACACACACACACACATGCCGCTGGCCTACACTCCAGTTCTTGTATGTATAAATAATCTACAAACAAACAACAAATAACCCTAGTTACCTCCATGCTCTGTGACATAAAGAATTCAGTCTTTGGTTTCAGTGGTAAATGTGGTAGCTGTAGCAGTTTTGCAAGAACAAACATGGAGAGGTTTGTAATGGAGAAAGAAGCAGAACGTGTTTGTTGAAGCTGAAGAAGTCACTTTTATTTGCAAAAAGAGAGTTACAGCATGAACTACACAGAAGGTAGCAGAGCACAACTAATTTCAATTACATGAATTATAAGCATAAACCCAGAAAAAAACAAGCATGAAAATAATTTTTAAATACTGTTATTTATAAGCTATGCTCACGAAAAATTGATGTTGGCACTGTACAAAAGGCAACGGCCCTGAAAAGACAGATTTACTAATGTCTCTTCCTCCTCCCCTTCCCCAAATTTGGAGGCGCTCTATAGCTTGCAAAGGTAAAAGATCACAAGCACAAAAGCTTTGGGTCCAATAAAAGCACATTAAATCATAATGTGTTTTATTTGGCCTTAATCATTTTGCAGCTATAATTTTAAACTCGACTCATTAATAAGCAAAATACTCCAAGGCACACTGATTGTATTTGGTTACAGAGTAGCTAGAGGAGAAATATTAATTTCAGTAAGTCCAAAAGTATTCTGAGATGAGAATCTTACCAGCACAATATCTTACGCATTAAGTACATTATGTTAAAAAGAGAGCCATAATTAAATTATTTTTAAAATGAAAGAAAAGAAATATGTGGTGCTGAGTCTTCCCACGTTCCAAGGCATTAACCCCAAACTCTACCTGTGTCACGTGACCAAATGTCTCTTTGAGCTACTTGCCATTTCTGCTGGGGTGCCCACGAGGAGAGCAGCCCCCAGGGCTTTTTAATTTTTGACTCGATGGAGTGAAGCTAAAGAGTCAGTTCATTCTGACTGGTTTTGCTGTGGGGGTTGGCTTTTGTTTTGCTCGTGGATTACAGAATGTATTGCATTAGTCTTGTGTGTGCTCCCCTCAGGGAACTGCTGGGAGAAAAGATGACAATGCATAGGCTTTTCTTCTGATGAAACTCCCATCCCTAGTGATGAAAGCATTAAGCAACTTTGCATATGCACTTCATTGTCTGAGAGCACAGCTGGGAAGACACTTAATGAAGACTGTCGGTTCTTGACAAATTCTTCATAGATTGTCTAGATTGGACATTTAAACCCAAACTGACTTTCCCTGATTGTTCACTTTTGAACAACTGTCCTCTCCTTCCCATCCTCGGATAAAATGGAAGTTCTTGTTATTATTAGTTTAAACCAGTTCTCAAAGTTTGGGAAGCAGACCGATGAGATAGTTCCAGGAGTCTGTAAGGTCAAACGTATATTAAGACATTATTTACCTTTCCACTCTCGCCCTCGTACAAGTACACAGTGGCATTTTCTAGAGGTTATCTGATGTGTGATGGCACAAGCAATTAAATGCAAACACAGATATACGAATCCAGCTGCAGGGCCCTCCCTCATGGTGCAAGGGGTTAAAGTGCAGCACCATGAAGATCGCTGCAGCTGCTTCACAGTGAGTTCAATCCCCGGCCAGGGAGGTGACCCATATGGCGCGGCAGACCTCTCCTGACCTGCCCTCTGCTCCCCTCAGCAGTGTACTTTGTCGATCTGCCTATTCTGCTCCCCTCTCTTCGTCTGGTGAATCCTCTTACTGCTCCTGCACCTCTGACCTGTACCCCAGTTCTGTATGCATAAATAAATAAATAAATCTTAAAATGCAGAATCCAGCTGTCTTTTCCTAAGCCAGATATTAAAGAGATTTAGAAAAAGATTTAAAAGGCTGCTCTTTGCACAAAATTGGTTGTTTGTAAAAAGCAAATTTTTAGTAAAAACTCTATATAAATATAAAGTGCAATTGGGACATTAATAGGTTTGAATAATGAATTCTTTTCTACTTCTCAGTTTTCATTTATAGCATGGTAAATAGCAGGTTGATGTGACCTACAAAAATGAGAGTTCTCAAAAATTTTTAAAAATGTAAAAAGGCCACCCCCCAAAAAAAAAACCAGAAAAATGTAAAAGGGTTCCAGCATTAGAATGTTTGCATAAAATGTACAAAATGAACAGTGATGTAAAAAAATATATATACATTTAAAAAAAAAGAAAGCTGAGCACAGCCATTCTAGACACTGAACTCTGGGCAGATGCCTCACCAGCTCTGTGCCTCATCTTCCTCCTCTGCCAATTGGAATCATAAAACCTGTCTATTATCTCATTAATATTATGTATGTTAAATGTGCAATCATTTTGTCAATATCTGTATGGTAAGCTACCATACAAACAGGTATCCTAGATGACAGAGTACCCCGTAACTTTTTAAAGGAACCATGCTTGCGTCGATGCCATGCTACTTTGCGCCAACCACATCACTGTGGTTCCCTTAGCCCAGCACTAAAACAGCCAAATTAAATTGGTTCCTCTAAGGACACCGAGCAGTCCACTATCAAGCATCATGCCCCCCTCCAAGCTGGTGACCAGAAACTGGAGATGTACGCCCAACAGTCCTAACTCCCCTATAATAACCCACCAGGACCCTAACAACATGGTGACCTAATTCTTCTCTAAAACACTTTTACCCAAAGGAGCCGCCTTCACTCTGAGAGAGTGGCCTTGCGCTAATATGCAGAGACTCGCAGTATTGACACGTTTTGGAAACACCACTAAAATCATCCTGTGATTTTTATCCCAAATGCCAAGATTGCAATTACAGTGGTGTTCCATTCTAAGGGACAGTCATCCCTCTTTTCATTGCAGCATTATTCACACAGTCAAGCTATGCACACAACTTAAGTGTCCAATGACAGATGGGTGGAAGATGTGGTCTAGATACACCATGGAATACAACTTAGGCATAAAAAAAGAGATCTTGCCATGTGTGACAAAATGGATGGGACTGAGATCATGAGAAGTGAAATAAATCAGAAGAAGACAAAATCAGATTATTTCACTCATATGTAGAATACAAAGAAACCAGACAAAGGAACAGAGAAAATTAACCAAAACAAACTCTAGACATCTGACTGTAGAAATGAGGCTACCAGAAGGGGAAAAGGCATGAGGTGGTCAAGGGGGAACAGGGACCGATGGACTGTGGTGGCGGGTGGGGGTGGGGGACACACCCGCTGAGGTATGCATGCATCACGCATACAGAATGCTGTAAACCACAGCTGCCTCAGTAAAACAAAACCTACAGTGCTGAAGGTACAGCTGCTCAAAGAGACCTAGAAGGTGACTACTCATTTCATCAGCTGCAGTAGGAGTTCCACAAGAAACTTAAACAAGATCTACTGACAGAGAAAAGTGCTTACTGAACGTTCCTGATGAGACTTGTTTCCTATCTTCTGGCCCTGGAGCACATCTAACGACCTAAGGATCCTGACAAAGATCGCCTCTGTGTGTTACATAGGAGCTCATTTCTCTATCTTTGCATGTCGTTACTAACCATTAGAGGCCTTTCTTCTTCTTCATTGTCATCATAAGTAGAGCAGAAATAGTTTCTGGACCACTCTTCAGGCTGGGCAGGAACTTCGGAACGTGGTAACATCTCAGTCCAAACTATAAGAAAATACGGCAGGTGGCAGTTATTTAATGGTGCTGGTCTCCACGAGGAGAGAAGTAAAACTAACTGCGATGATCAAGGCTCCATGCTCCACGCAGAGGCTGTTGCTATGATAAAGCCTACGGTGCTGCTGTCGTAGTTTAAGCTTCCTGATGTGTCAAAAAGCGCATAGGAGGTCATAGACTTGTTTTACTTTTTAAGATGGTTTCAGGTTTGGGTTAGTTAGAGTTATTACAAATAATAATCAGTTAAATAACATTCCAGAGATTTATGTTATATGATTTACATAAAATCATCTCTTCCAAAAATTCTTTCTATAACATTTCTACTGGCCCCACCCAAGCAGCCCTTATTACATGCTTTTATATTAAAGTGTAATATTCTTTTTGGTCTTGTCCAGGAATTTATTTTGATTATTTGAACTTGGATTCTCATATAAAACTGTCCTGAGCATTTCTGCAAGAATTCCTTTTCTTTTTTCATGGAAATAACAATACATTATACATTATAAATCCTTCAGGTGCTCATTGCTGAGAATCAATATGCACATGAACTACAGCTACAAGTCCAATCTATTTTTTTTCCAGTCTATTCCTCACCACACTACTGTTCCCATTTCCAATGGACCCTCCCCTCCCCCAATATAATTATTTTGGCTTGTTTTATAGTTTGAATTTGGCAGAGATCACAGGTTATACATTGTATGTGTGCATAGAAGGTGCTTAATTAATAAAGAATTTATTATACAAAATCCCTGTGGATTAAGCAGTCTCGTGCAAAGAATTAAGAGAATTTCATGGTGCTTAATTAATGAAATACACAGAATTCACATGGATTAAGCAATTCAATTCAGGCAGAGCATGAGGAGAATTTCATCTTGGTCACACTACACTATTTATGTAACCTTGGAAAAATCATCAGTTTTCTCTGACTTAGTTTCCCTCTCTGCCAAATGAAAGTGCAGGGGCTGGAGAGCTGACCACCCTGAGTGAAGTGAGTTATAAACAGATAATTGAACATTACGCACATTTGCCATTATTATTGCCAAATAATTTTCTGAAAGAGAACTCTTGAAGCCTGAGGACCAACATATGTGAATTCTGAGTATCAGGCACTCTGGAGAGTCTATGCTTGTTCACACCAAAGTTGTTGGAGTGACGCTGCCAGGTGCGTCTAAATAACCTTGTATGTGCCTGTTAACACACTCTTTATGTTAAGGGGAAGGATGTCCTAAAGAAACTCTGCAATCTTGTGGACCCCACCCCCTACTCCAGCTTTCTGGACTCCACCCCCTACGCCAGTGATTCGAAACTGCAACTCCCAGCAGTACCAAGGAGAGAGCTGCGAGGACCCAAGGGTGGAGCTAGCAGGAATTCTGGGACATTTGGGGGATAAATAGGGCGTGATTGCATATCTCGCTGGGGAAATGGCTCCCCCTGACTGCGTGACTCTGTGTGTTCAGTCAGCCTATCCGTAAGGTATTCCAGTTACTTTGTATCCCGCTTTTTCCCTGGGTTGTTTCCTATTCCTTTCCCCTTTTGTAAATAAACCCGTTATTGACCCTTTTGTGTGTACCTGCAGTATAACTGAATTGTGAGCGTGTGGGTGAGGCCCCACAGACAGGCGGCCCAGTCCACTCTGGGCTACCCTGTAACAATTACATTCCAAATGAATTGCTGGTTAATTTATTTCCCTGCTCTGTTAGCTTGGCAAGGCAGCTGCGGGTATCTTCCTGAGACTATCTGACCAAGCTGTGCGCCATTCCTGGCACTCAGTATTAGCCAAAGCAACCAAACTGGTTGAAATCAGTTAAAACGACACACTTTACATAAGAAAAACAAATATTCTGGCTGTCAATGGCTCATTTCCATCCGTTAAACCTATAGTGAGTGAGATGTGAATTCCATGAAGTCAGTATATGGGTTTTATTCATCTCTTCGATGGCAGGGGTTGCCAAATCTGAGCATACATTGGAAAGAATCACCACCGAGAATCTATCCAATCTATCCAATTGCAGGTGACTGTCTGCCCTTCTGACTTGTGATTTAGAATGCTGGAGGTGGACCCAGAGTCTATGTCCTCCTTACCAGTTCCCAGGTGATGCAGATGCTAAATGGACCACACTTTGAGAATCACTGCTCTGCAGTGCGTGCCAGAACATCTTGCCCAGGTAAGACAGAAGAGTCTTATAAAAGTGGGTTAGGTTTATTTCCTTTATCCAAAGATAAGAGACAAGTAGGTTTTGCAAATTAATGTTAAGAGAAAATAAGTGGCACAGCCTTGAATGCCAACTGCTGGCCACGACCATACCTGAGGTCCCTTCCACTGGAAGTGCGGAGAGCGCTGCGCCATCTGCCATAGCATTGCTGGGCTCTGCTTCCGTTTCCTCCGAACTTATAAAAGCTCCTTGTTGCTTTCTGATGGTGTGAATATGTGAAAATGAGCTTCTATACAATCTAAGGATGTTTAATTAAAAATAGTACTTCTTAGCCAAAGATAGCAAATGTTGATCAAAACATAACAAAAGTAACTGCAATTCTGTTAAAACAATAACAGTTACCAGAGTGAGAGGGAAGGAGAAGGGAAGATGCTGGGGGACTGGCACTGGAGCTTTGGTGGACGGAGAGTGAAGCATGTGCACCTGGGGAGAGGTGAAGTTGTACTCCCCAAATTATATAGTTATGCAAACTCATGCAAATCCATAGATTTTGAAAAATAGAAAATACCTGATAGTTAAAACAGAAAAGTAGTATTTCAGCCACTAACAGCATATGTTGAGGGCATGCTCTGAGAATCTATTCCAACATAGCTGACCTTCCCCTCATCTACGTCTGTGTAGTGATAGTTCAGAATATAGGAAAGCTTGAGTCCTCAGGTCCAAGCTCGAAGGGTCTCTTTTTAACAGGCAGATCTACTGTCTAAACTCCCTCTTGTATATCGTGTGATACACTTGAAATTTACTGAGAGGTGTATGTTAAATGTTCTCACCACACACACTCACAGCAGGACTGTGAAGTAATGGACGTGTGATTTCCCTTGATTGTGGTGAATAGTTCACAAAGTGTATGTGTATCAAATCAAGTTGTACTCTTTAAATATATATGATTTTAACTGTTAACGATAACGCAGTCACACTAGAGAAAAAAACAGAAACAAAATCCACGTCATCTCTGAACTTAAACACTGAGATTTAGGTAAGGTGCATGGAAATGTTGATAAAATCTTAATCTGGTGAACACTGCTGAGTTGTGTCAGGTACTGTAAAGACAATTACTGCGTGAAATCTGAATTTCTGTGCCAGGCTTTGGAACCAGTGTAGAGATTGTTTCTATGTACACGTTGAATGTGCCACCTTATAGGGTTCCTAAAGGCAGAATACAAGAACTACAACCCCAAAGCAGTAGCGGACCTATCATTTTGGCTCACTACCTTCCTCAAATACTCCTGGGTTATGTCCAGACACAGTTCCCTGCCGGGATCCGTGACTATTTCCGAACTACATAAAAGGAGAGACCACGTCAGCAACAAGGGCTCTCCAGACGCAGCTGCCATCCTGCACGTTGCTCGCAACTTTCCATCTCCAATCAGATCAAACAAGACCAAAAATAGCTTGAAGAGAAAGTCTTGAGTGCAGTCACTGTTACTTTTATCCTATATGCAACGCCTCTCCCCATACACTGAGAACCAAGTCTTTAAATTATGTTTAAATATTAGCTCAAAGTATTGCATTATTTTTAACATTGAGAAACCAATGGCAGAACTAGTAAGGACTCTCAGACTCCAGGTGTAAGGCTGGAACTGAGAAAATGGTCTGTTCACATGATGAATTTACTGCTAAAAGGACAGTTTTTATCTGAGATGCTTTAATAATGTTACTTCATGTTACACACAGCAAATCAAAGGCTGTAGGAGTGATATTTCTTAAAGAATAATCACTTACTCATCATTTCGTTGACAGGAAAATGGATCTTGTTCTGTTAACTGGTTATTTTGTGCTTGCTTTTGAACTGTGAAATGAAAGAAAGCTTCTGTAAGCAACATTCAGAAGCCACACTTTTTACTTCCTTGAAGACCAGTAACTTACACACACATCACATTCCCATTCATATTAACACTCACAGACTTGAAATAACCAGCAGAAAGGTCAGTCTGAATTTGAACAATGGAAAGAGCTCAAACCATGTATTTTTTATTTAAGAAACTCAAGTTTATGACACAACCACACCCTCCAGCATTACCAAGCATGGATTCCCTGAGGTCCCAGGTGGAACTGCTCCATGGGGAGGGCTGAGGACTCACACCTTTGGTCTACTATGGCAAATAACATGCCTATTACTATGTCTATTCCTCCATCTGCAAGCAGTAGAGTTCATGTTCCAGTTAAAGTTCACAACAGCATAAGCAACCTCCTGAATTCCAATCTCTAGTTAACTAGTTTAACAACCCTTTCATTACTTATAGGGTCATAAAGTATCGCAGCCAGTGACTGAAAATTGTCACCAAATCTGAGTCACTGTGCTCACTTCTTGTGTGCTAGAATTTACCTGTCATAAGTTCCTGTTGCTTCAACAGAATGCTTCTTATTTCTTTTAACCATGTCATCTTCACGTCTACACTTGGAGCCTGGAGATTAAAGGGGGAAGGAGAGGGTGTATTTACCTGTAAAAAGGCTGTTTTAGAGCACAACCAATGTAATGGAGTGTATCAAACATGGTCTCCACCCTTAACTGTCTAACATTTTGATTCTTTAAACTTCCACAAAGCAAAAGCCATCAAACTAGATGAAATAAGAATCAAAACCATTTTGCAACTGCCCTTAACGGATAACACTCAGAGAAAATGTGAATATAATTTAACTTATTTCTTCTTTGTTTATGTTTAATTTTGATAAAATAAGGTCATGTGTACTGTTTCTGAAAAGACAAACTATTGCTTGCGGGGTGATCTTGAGCTTCCATACATATTCTCCCACGGCAAGTTTACTAAAATCTAGCAAGAAGTCACATGTGTAGATTAAACTATGAAAATGTATTTTTATGAACTGTAATGATAAACATGTCAAATTAAAGAAAAAAAATCACTCTTCCCACAGCTAATAGCACAAGCCCTGATACAAACACTGAATTGATAATTCCTTCGTCTGATCTCACTCATATGTGGACTATAGAGAAACCACAGAAAGGAATGGACAAAATTAACCAAATCCACCCTAGAAATCTGACTGCAGAGTTGAGGCTGCAGGGGAGGGAAGTTGAGAGGAGATTATTGGGAAGATTATGGGTGCCCTGGTGGTGGGTGTGGTGTGCTAATATACCTCTAACGGGGTGTGAACCCTTAAATCATATACAATGCTGTAAACCAATGCTACCTCACTAAAAAACAATATATACTTTTTAAAAATGACATCTGGCCCTCCCTGGTGGCGCAACCGGTTAGGATGCAGCACTGCAAGCTAGCCACAACCACTTCAGTGTGAGTTCGATCCCCAGCCCCGGAGGTGACCCACATGGCACAGCAGACCTCTCCTGACCCACCCACTGCTCTCTCAGCAGTGTACTTTATCTATCTGCCTGTTCTGCTCCCCACTCTGTCTCTGGTGAAACCTCTCACTGTCCCTGCACCTCTGGCCTGTACCCCAGTTCTGCATGTCTAAATAAATAAATCCTTGAGTACTTAAAAAAAAAATGACATCTTCCCGAAATGTCCTCACGCCCCACCACCACCACTTCCAAACCTCTGTCCAGGCACTTAAGCGTGTTCTTAGAAACCATGACCAAATCTGAATGGTCACACTCATCCCTGTGGCAATTACAAAAATTCCGAGCTGCTACAACTCTATAACTCTTCGGACATGATGGGGTCAGAGAAACACTTGCTGAGACCCTGGCGACCAGCTGTAACTAGTAAGACTCCTAGAATAGTTGTGAAAACCTAAAGCCCTACAAAGCATCATAGGCATACCTCAAGTTAAAGAAAGCATGTGCTTCTGAAAACTGTTTTAACTACATCACAAAGAACAAAGATACACCAACTAAGTGACCTAAATAGAGAAAAATTTCTGCAATATACCCAAGATAATTTTTGTTTCCACGAATAGCTAAAAATACATCCACCAATCCATTGACTTCCCAAGAAATAAATTAGGATTTTTGGTATCTCAATATTAATTATGACTTCTAGAGTAACTTTAAAATCACCAACCTGGACAATATAAACTTCTTCCTTCTCACCACACCATATTTCAAATTTGCGGGTATCTCCTTTTACATGTTCAGTGATGCCAACTTCATTCATCTATAATGTATGTCAAAATTTTCTTGAGCATTAGATTTTGAAAGGGGAGTTATATACCTACCTCCATCATATTCTCAATGAAAGAGAATTTTTCACTGGGCAAACTATACATTTTATAATTCAAAGATGTACAATGATAATGATGCTCATAGATCAGATATTTTAAACATTTTCATTAAGTTATGCACTTATAGCTCAGATTACATACTCCATTTCAATGATCAAAACAAATGTTGTCACTGTGAACATCCATATAGTTTATGTAAGATTGAATTCTGTTATAAATTAACTGCACACCATTAAAACAAATTACTGTGTCAAAAACAGAAGCAAAAGTAATTAAACAGCAATAAAAAAGGTCATTCAAACTGAATTTAAATGGCAATTTTTCATAATCATTTGTCAGGTAAGTTAATCTTAACAAGCTTATTTATCTCAATACAAATTCTACAATTTATAAATACCCACTTTATAGGCCAGGAAAGCACCAGTCAGGTATATGATAATCTCCTCTATTTCTACTAATTTCTTGGTCTCTAGAAAACAAATGCTGTCATGGAAGAGTGAGGTCTTCTTTTAAGTGGGGTAAGGTTTATAAGCAATATTTCTGCCTCACCAGCTTTTCTTCTCCATATGACTGCACAAAGCACAAATTCTATTTTCTTTCCTCCTGTGCTGTTAACAGCTTAATTAATTCCACTTTGAACAATTTCACTGCCTTGTACACACATACTTTCTTCCTGTCCTCCATTCTTTTTTCCCCCTCAATCCCTCCCTGATCACCTAAAGGAATAACTCATCGTGTGTTCCACTTTTGAACCCCCCCCCCAAATGACCCTAATTTGATTAAAAGTAGTGCTAGTGAGATCCCCGCACCAAGGAGAAGGGATGAGGTATAGAAATGAAAGGTGACATATTATATCCACCTACCCTGAATATAATCAGAAGTTACTTTCAGAATACCCCAAAATATCCTTATATTCCTACACTCTACCTAACCTACTTCTGCTCAACAATAGGACTGAAAATGAATAATCATCTCACATTCAAACTCTATTTCAATTAATTTTGTTTCAATGTATGATTTTCATCTTAATAGCCTACGGTGGGAAGCACATTGTCTTTGGAGTCTAAGACTGGCCTGCATTCCCATCTTACCACTTACTAGCTGTGTGTCTTGGTGCAAGTTGTTTCACCTTTCTGAACTTCGGTTTCCTCAGCTATAAAGTGAGAACACTTATTTCTGAGTTGACATAGGATTAAATAACATGTATTAAATGCTCAGATCACATACAGAGCTTTTTGAAGTATGAGTTTGCTCTCCAAGTATTCCCTTATTTGAATTCTAAGAGTTTTGCTGGTTTTCATCACATCCATATAGCACATTGATATAGGTAAAATGAGTGTTTTTTAGTTACCTTGGAAATCTACCATTAAATTCATCAGAAAATATTGTTTTCCATTCCAAACAACTCATTTACAAATGATGCACTAAAAACAATCAATTTGTGCTTTGTGGATTGTATGTATTTCCTCAAGTAATAAAATATAGAGGTATTTATTATTGAGGTTCTTTTACTCTACTTACCTGTTGCTTATATCATGACAACTTACTCAGTTCCACAATCTAGAAGCAAAGTGATGAGTCTAACTATGAGTATAATTATATAATAGACTACATATAGCAAAACAATGTCTCATCCTTTGCATTTTCATTGATGATCCTGCTAACTATGGATATATTTTCACATATATTGTTTAAAGCATTTTATCTGAAGTTATCTCACTGTGTCAAGTATCCAGGGCCCCAAGGTTTGACCTAATGTATTTTCTGTTAGCAGGTAAGTGTGAAGATGTCTGCTAGCTTGGTCAAAGTTCTCCTGTAAGTCAACAACTCTAGTATTATAACCAATAACTTCACTCTTAAGACTTTTTATTTTTGTCTCTGGGATAAAGTTGACTTAATTCCTGGGTTAGTATTATTAACAATTTGATCTTGAAACACAGTAAAAAAAAAAAAAGGGGGTAGCTAGGCTGACTTGCTATGAAACAATTAGGAGCAAGATACCAGGTATAAAACAGTGACATGGCTGTTATCTTGAAAAGCATTTCTGAGAACAAAAAAAAAAAAAAAAAAAAAAAAGACAGAAGGAAAGTGATAATTATAACAAGATACAATTTATGTAAATCAAAACTATCTGTGCACAGAATATTAGGATACATTTAAGAGAATACACTAACTGGAGGATCAACATCAAATAAATAAGAATGGTTGCTCCAGGGATGCAGAGGAGATTAAGTGTGGAGAATGGGGATAAAAAGGAATGGATGAAAGGAGTGAACACGAACAAAGCCTTCCAGCATGTACAGTGAGTAAGAGCATGGATCCTGCAGCCATCTGCCTGGGCCTGAATCTGCACCGCACTACTCACTAACTATGTGCTCAGACAAATTACTCAATTCTCTGGAACTTGGGTTTCTTATCTTCCAAATGGGGTTAATAACAGTTTCCACTTCAGATATGTGAAGTTGCTAAGAGAATTAAATGAGTTAACACTAATATGTAGAAACACTCAGAACGGTGCCTAACACATACTATACACCATGCGTGTTAAATTTAATTAAAAAAAAAACAATATTTGCATGAACTGAAAAAATTTGAAGAACCCTAATCTCTCCACCTGACTATAATCTTAGGGCCTTTCCTTCTCAGAGAAGCAGCCACTTAAAATGTAGAACACGATCATTAGAAGGAACATTCTCGGGCCACGGATTCCAACTTGATATGAAGTAAAGGCAAGGGCTCTTTGAGAGTGAAGACTCTGCTGGCGGTAGAGCATCTGCACTGGTCCTCTGCCCAGGGGGAGGCTTTGAAACCAGACCCCCCAGGTTGTTCCATCACAGATTGACTGGTAAAGCTAGCTATTATTTAATCCTGGAAGGTCATGGTAGGTAAGCAAGAAGAAGTAAGTTAGCTGAACTTCCAACTTTCTGTTAGTGACATCACTTTTTTCCCTAGTAATTCTGGTCTTAATCCTTGCAGTCATGCCTCACAATTTTCTCCTTTCAGGGTACTACTAGGGCATTATTGGGGAACCAATGAAACATATCAGAGTGATTTCTTTCCCCTGCAAGTGTCAGGTAAGATATATTTACTGTACCTTGTAAATCAACAAGCCTATCTGTCTGCCTTCCCTCGAGAGACCCTACCCTCAGCCTCTGTGGTAACCATTGAGGCTTGAATGCTCACGACTTCATCACCTGATACAAGTCCTTCCTTCCTCTACTGTACTTTAGAACAATTCCGTTGGTGTGCCTATCATCACTGCCCATTAAAGTTAAAAGTGAAAATAAAAAATGGGCAGTAGAGCTAAAAAGACACTTCTCCAAAGAGGAAATGCAGATGGCCAACAGGCATATGAAAAAATGTTCAACATCACTCGTAATAAGGGAGATGCAAATTAAAACCACAATGAGATACCACCTCACCCCAGTGAGAATGGCACATCTTCAAACAACTAGCAACAACAAATGTTGGCAAGGATGTGGAGAAAAAGGAACTCTCCTGCATTGCTGGTGGGAATGCAAACTAGTACAACCACTATGGAAAACTGTTTGGAGGTTCCTCAAACTGCTAAACATGGAGCTTCCCTACGACCCAGCCATCCCACTCCTAGGTATCTACCCAAAAGACACAAAAACACTGATTGAAAAAGATACTTGTACCCTACCCCCATGTTTATTGCTGCTTTATTTACAATTGGAAAAACATGGAAGCAGCCCAAATGCCCAAAAGTAGATGACTGGATTAGAAAGATGTGGTACATATATACAATGGAATATTACTCAACAACCATAAAAGAGAAACACATGTCTTTTGCAGCAACTTGGATGGAGCTGGAAAAGATCATGCTTAGTGAGATAAGCCAGAAAGAGAAAGAAAAATACTGGATGGTTTCTCTCATAGCAGGAGTATAATGGACCAGGCGAGAAAATAACAAAAATAATGAACAACCATATACCAGAGACATTTTGTGGGGGTGGAGTGGGGAATGGGATCAAAAACGGTGGGGGGAGAGGGAGGGAAATGCACGGGACTATGGTGGTGGCACAGGGGTGATTTGGTGATGGGAAACCCGCGAGGATTACAATCGAGATGGAAAAAAAAATGTGCAAAATGATGTAAAAATAAACTTTGTAATAAAAAAAAAGTGAAAATAGATACAAATCAGAAATACTACATCACCCCACAAATAAAAACTGGACCAAATGGATTTGGGTCAAACTTGCCTACTTAGATAAAAAGCCTGCTCAAGGAGCAGGTACTCACACAGAGCGAGATGTCTGAACCCTGTAGGCCATGAATTTCAAATTCCTGGTTCTCAACTCATGTTGATTAGAGATATAAAAGTGGGCTCACTACTACTACCAAGGGAGGAAAAAGGAGGCAAAGCTCTCATCTCAAACAGCAAAGCCCTGGCTTTCCTGACTTCTTCGCATCTGAATAAGACCTCATACTTAAGATATCTTCTAAACAAAGAGATGTATTACTAGAGTATGAAAGCAGTCATTTTAAATGGAAAGGCATTCAAATCCGAATATATAGAGGCATATAAACATGAATGAGACAATACCACAACATCACACAATTCAAATTGTCTTACTTTCATACAGTTCTTGAAACTGTACGACGGGTATCTATCAGACCCTTCTCCGCTCTCCACTCGCCTTTTACAAAAAATAATGGCTTTTTCATACAAGAAAAGGTGTCGCTGCATTGGTTTGAATCTAGCAAAATCCTTCATTTTTGTAGCACCTTTCTTATGGCCAATCCAAACACTGAATGCACTTTGTATTATCATCTTGCCCAGTTCATTTAAATTTCCCTAGAATGGAAAAAAAACTCATTACTCGAAGGCCAGCTACCTTTCAGACCTCTACCATCAACATTATAGTGTTCAGCTTGAGCCACTAAGACACCAAAGCTTAGTTCACTCAGTTTTTAACAGTTTATTCACCCTCGCTTTTTACAGTGGCATATACCATGTGTCACCTATGGAGGAAATCACTGGGAGTGGCAGATATAAGAAACCTCCTTTTCCCCAGCTTCAGGTATCCACAGGGTGGGTATCTCAGGTAGGGTGACTCCCCATTTCTTCCTGGATCCTGACTGGCAAATGAGATGTACCACTCCAAGTCTGCCCACTGGGTGGCGCTAACTCTAAGGAGTTGACCTATTTCTTCTACATCTTTCCATGGACAAAGGCAAGCAACAAATATGGATAATGTGTCTCCTTAAAAGACCCAACCATTTCTTCAGCAAGAGCTGGACTTAGGGGTAGGCTGCTGGGGAAAAGGGGATTGTTGCAAATCTACTTGACTGTTGGTCTGGAGCCAAGTCATTATCAGTGATAATGCTGATGTATAGACAGCAATTCGTCTGCCTCGGACCTCCTCCCAACTGGTTCCAAGAAAGGAAGAAAGAAATGTTAACATGCTTACCCCTGAAACTGCAACAAGCTTTGGAATCTACTTACAATGTAGCCATTTATTGCAATCTGATGCATGGAATCATTAACTGACTTCAGTAAATCCAGCATTGTGTCAAGTGCCTGCTTTAACTGATCTGATCCTTCACAGTCCTTGCTATATTTTAATAGCTCCTGTAATTACAAATCAGGGATTAAACTTATTATTAGACAGCTATTAATAGCTGGAGAAAATGAATACATTTTGGGTTAACATGCTTTCAAGGAGGAACGGCAAGATAATGCCATCTTTGAGTAATTTCTTTCATATGCTATTTGTCACATTAATGCCATATTTAATAACAATGTCAAATTTGGGGAAGAAAAGGAATAGGGATTATTAAACAGTATAAAGAAAAGACCATTCAGTGCTTTTGGAACTGAAGAACAATAGCTATTAGCACACACTAAAGACAAATTTTTAAAGTGATTACACATTTCTGGGGATCTCTGCATATAATACTTTGTTTCACTTGTGATGCATGTACCATACAACATATGATAAGGCAATTCAAAGGAAGCTACGCTGTGTTTATACTGAATACGGCATTTTAGCAAGCCTTCCCACTGCACGACCGATGTGCCATCTTAATTTTTCATTAAGAAGGCTCTCGTATTACAACTGAGATGGAAAAAAAATGTACAAAATGATGTAAAAATAAACTGTTACAAATAAAAATTAACAACAAAAAAAAGGAAGGCTCTCGTGAAACACAGCCTCAAAACTACAAGAAGTACTGGTGTAAGTTCTTAGCAACAGTAAATGTTCTGCAGTAAACACACATACTTTGACGGAATTTGTATGGATAATTAGCTAAGAAGATATTGGGCAGTCTCAGCTTCACGTCTCTGCCTCCAGCACTTCAATTGCAGACACTACCTGTCCTTCTTGATGACTTTGCCACGTCTGAAGCAAAGATGTCAGGAAAGAGACAAATGCTTCATGTAATTACCTTCAACAGTAACTGATATTTAGTAATTCGCTGCACTGGTTTCAGTAAATAGGAATCCAGGCCAAGTCTGTGTTGTAATTTCCTTTGACATGCCTGTTGATAAAATATAATAATCAATAAATTTAAATAAAAAAGTACCTGCGAAAATGCCAAGTGTGTACTGATTAGACCCACTAACGCATGTTCCTTACACTCCAAGGAGGATTTAGTCAAAAAAAATTGTAGCTACATGTCTGGTAATGATGAGGCAGTAGAGCTGAGAAACTCCAGTAAACATTAATTCAAGGGTGTGAGAGGTAGAAAACATCAACATTTCAATGATAAGAAGGTTTTACATATAAATTCACACTGATGTGGAAAGCTCAGAAGGCGAGAAAGCAGTGAGTGACCAGATAGGGAAAAAAGTTCTCCAGTATGTACAAGGAAATCAGCAAATGGCTCAGCTCTACAGGCCAAGGTCCAGAACAGAAACAGGCTGTGCTGAATATAAATCAGACTGGATGTGAAGAGGGTTTTTTTTAACATCACAAGAAAAATATAATCCTCGTCTCCTGGTGCTATATTTCATCTGATTGTTGGCTCACGGCCACTATCAATACAAAGAGCATGACTTTGGGTCCTGGGAACATCGGAGGGTCCATAATTAGGGCAAGACAGGGCTGCTTAGGATGAAATATACATCCAGGAAGGGTGGAATATGAAGAGAGCAGGAGAGGATAAACCTGTTTAAATTCTAGGCCCATACTCTAGATATGGATAAAGTCTAACATACAATCGAATTCAAATAATTAGATGGCGGATTAAAAGCAAAGATGGAGGACTGGAGAGGCACCTGACTGCTCATGAAACCCAACTTAAACGATGGAGATGTTATTTTCTATGAAGCAAATTCCAAAGCTACTGAGATAGAAGAGTTGAAAACATCAAAATTTGGAAGCTGGAAATCAAACTGCTAAGTAGGGAACAACTGAACACATTCAAAGAAAATGAATCTCAAGCAAGCCGAGGGAAAAGGCAAAGAAGAATTCAATTTATGTACCAGAACACCTCCCACCCGCTCTCCTCAGAGACTCCTGAATTACAGACACCAAGTACCTCTGAAAGTGGGAGATGAAGGTGAGGTTTAAAAAAAGGAAGGGTTGCTGAGAAAGTAGAACAATTACAAGCCTCTAAGACTGCCGATAGGAATACAAAACACTGCAGCAACTTTGGAAAATAATCCAACAGCTCTTCAGAAAGTTAAATAAAGAGCTGCCTTATGACCCAGAAATTTCATACCCAGATACAGGCCAAGAGGGATGAAAGTACATGTTCATGAAAAAATTGAACACAAAAGGTGAAAACAACCCAATGTCCAAATACCAAGTAAGTAAGTAAAACGTGGTCTATCTTGCCGATGGATGGCCATAAAATGGAATCAAGAACCAACACATCCTACAACGTGGAAGGTTCTCCCAAAAATTATGTTCAGGGCCCCCCCTAGTGGCGCAGCGAGTTAAAACACAGCACTAAGAAGCTAAAGCCACTTCACCATGAGTTCAATCCCTGACTGCCCTGGAGGTGACCACATGGCGCAGCAGACCTCTCCTGACCCGCACACTGCTCCCCTCAGCAGTATACTTTCTCCATCTGCTTGTTCTGCTCCCCACTCTGTCTCTGGTGAAGCCTCTCGCCACCCCTGAGCCTCTGGCCTGTACTCCAGTTCTGTATGTATAAATAAATAAATCTTTAGGAAAAAAATTATGTTAAGTGAAAGAAGCCAACATCAAGACCGAATAATTAGGATTCCATTCATATGCAATGTCCAGAATATGCCAAGCAATAGACAGGAAGTTAGTGATTGCACAGGGCTAAGGGATTAGAGGAAAATGTAGAGTGATGACTAAAAGTATGGGGGTTTGGGAGGACTGATGAAAATATTCTTAAATTGAGTGTGGTGATGAGTGTACATGGTTGTGAGTACAGTGAAACCATCTAATTGTACGTTTTAAAAGGGTAAATTCTACAGTATTTCAGTTATATCTCAATAAAACTACCAGTCAACAGAATTTAGTAGCATAAATATCTTTTTTTTTTTAAAGGAGGGGGAAGTGATAAGTCTCTCAGATAACCACACCACTATTTGCAACTTGGTGGAAGTCTCCCCTCTCCATAACAACAACAACAACAAAATGGCTATTTATCTGAAAAAAGTTAACTTAGAAGGCCTTCTGATTTGGAAACAAAGAGATTACTTGAATATTTACTTACCAGATTAGAGTCTCTCAGTTTTCCCCCACTTGCTACCAGAATACTAGCAGCCAAATTTTTATTCTGCAGAATGGGAAATCTGACCAGCCTGAGAAAAAGGACCTAAACATAGGTATTGTGAATCCCGCCCCCACCCCCAAAACAGCTGGAGACAAATCACCTAAAAATGAAGACCACGGGCCCTCCCTAGTGGCACAGCGGGTTAAAGCACAGCACAAAGAGGCTTAAGCCACTTCTGCATGAGTTCGATCCCCGCCTGCCCTGGAGGTGCCCCCATGGCGCGGCAGACCTCTCCTGACCGGCCTGCTGCTCCCCTCAGCAGTGTACTTCGTCAATCTGCCTGTTCTGCTCCCCACTCTGTCTCTGGTGAAGCCTCTCACTGCCTCTGCACCTCTGGCCTGTACCCCAGTTCTGTACGAATAAATAAATAAATCTTTAAAAAAAAATGAAGACCACGGTCAGTAAACCCACACAAGCACAGGAAAACTGAGTTTGGCAGTGCCAACCCCTAATGTACGTGGACAAACAAGGATCACCGGACATTTGGGAAAAGTATCTATTATGGGTGATAGGGAACAAAGTGATCAAAAAGAAAACTATCTGAGCACAACAGACACTATGAAGGAAGTAAAACTTCTTTTAAAAAGCAAAATCTATTGCTATTATCTCCATGCAGATAAGATATTGAATTCATGAAAAAAAAAACATGTTTCTTTTAAAAGGATCAGTGAAAAAACAGAGTAGAGGCTCTTCAAAATTAAAAACATAATGGCAGAAACAGAATCCTCAGCAGAAAGATACAATAGAAGACAAACACCGCAACAGAAGTTTCATAGTCTCAACAGTTTAACTGCATGCCAGCCTAACCAAAGTCATAATGTACCTATGTTGAAAGATTTACATGGGAAAGTAGTGTGTGTGTTAGGATGTGGCACATGTTGGGAGGAGAGGAGGAGAGAGAGAGCTAAATTCTCATTTTCTATGGTACAAAATAGCACTAAGCGTGGCTATTTGGAGAAAAAGAGATAAACACTAAAGTAGATAAAAGAGTTGAAAGTGGTTGCCTCTAGGGACACCATATATGTGCTTGTGTTTGAGTTCATGTGTGTGCATGTGCCTGTGTTTGTTTTGGGGGTATCAGCTTGCTTTTTAATCTGTTTGTCTATCCATCCAAATAACCTACACTAGAAAGTGAATTTATAAATAATAAATATCATTGTATCTCCCAGGAAAAGTTTATCCAATACCTGAACAATTACTATACCTGGAAAAAGCTGCATTCTGAGTATTTCTTCCAAATTGCTTCTGATCTGGGCTTATTCTGACAATACTTTGCATACATCTGAAAATCATCTTTCTGCAATAAAAAAAAAGCAAATTCAACCATATTACCAATTTGTGACCATGCACTTTTCTTATCAAGAAAGGCTGCGCAAGGTGAATGTGCCGAAGCACAGCAGGGAGCGTGCTGACAGGGTCTGTCTGTTGCATGGAAGCTGGTTGGGAACCCTTTTTGAATTTCAAGAACAGTATACCCATGAGACAGCATGGAGGGACACACCATTATCCCCTCCTCAACTGTTAAGAGTCAGAGGGAGGAAAGCCTTCTGTCTGAGCTATAAAAACTAACTAATCTCTTCATAACATGAACTAGTAAGCTATCTCCAAATATGCTCTTCCTATAGCTCCCCAGGTCTCTAGGGAATGAAACCACAGCTAACTTCCAAGGTCCTTCTTGGACCTCATCATTGTCCCCACTAGGCTGTCCATGGTATTCTCTCTTCCCAGAATCATCTCTCTTTGGCCTAAGGGTATTCTCTCTTCCCAGAATCATCTCTCTTTGGCCTAAGGGGCTACCTGCTCCTTAGTTGTTAACATTTATCTCTGGAGTCATCCCTTCTATAAAGCCATCATTTGTACCGCCAGTCTATGTAAGATGTTCCTCTTGTTGGCTCCCTAAGGCAGCCTCTGTGTATCTCCAATAGAGCACAACTCATTTTGTCCAAAATGGTTTTTCTATTGAATAGTGTTGGGTCTGGTATCCACATTGCCTAGCACAGTACTAGCCATGCCTTAAAGTGAGGAGAAAGATAGTGACAAACGGTTCTTTTTAAACCATATTATTTCCTTACTCCCTTAACACTTTCTAGGATTAGGTGTCTATTAGAGGGCTTCTCTGGTGGCACCAGGGATAAAGTCTTAGCACTGTGAAGCTAAAGCTAAAGCTGAAGCTGTCACCAGACACTACAGTGTAAGTTCAATGCCTGACCAAGGAGCTGACCCACATAGCACAGCAGACCTCTCCCGTCTTGCACACTGCCCCCCTCAGCAATGTATTTCAGTAGACTGGTCTGTTCTGCTCCCACTCTGTCTCGGTGAATCCTCTCACCCTTCCATTCCCTACTCCCACCACACCTCTGGCCTACACTGCAGTTCTTGTGTGCGTAAATACATAAATCTTTTAGGAAAAAAGATGCCTGTTTGACAGCTTTCAAGGGCCACCTCCATCAAACTGACTCTCAAAGCAAGACAGAACTGGTCTTTCAGGAAGAGGGCCAGCTAGATAAGCAGAGAACTTCTGAGCCAAAACTCCAGAGAGGGGAGTAGGATCACAAAACCTGGAAAGTCAACTGGCCTGCCCAGACCCTTCAGACATGAAGAAATGAGTCCCCTGACTATCTGATAGAAGGAAAGGACAGACAGTTCTCTGTTTGACCAGGTTACAATAGATGCCCCGGTGCCCGTGTGGAAGCAGGGAATTCTAAGGCATCTCTTTGGCAAAAAATTAGCCAATGGTTGTGCTAAGATGACTCCAACTGTACTGTTTTCATGGTAGGGATGCTCTGTGGGCTCCTGGGGATCACCCCGCACTGGGGGGGCACAAGCTGAGCCGCTGAAGCTCCTCCTTCAGGGACAGGGGCCCCTGCGCCAGCTGCACACCCCACTGAACCAGGGCTGGGGCAAACGCTGGCTTAGCAGTAAATCATGCAGGAGTGATGTGTCTCCTCAGAAAACATAAAGCCATAAAAAAAAAACTACTTTGTCTCTAAATGTTTTCTTATAGAAATAACCTGCTATTTTGGTGGAACAAATTTATATTTTTTCAAATAACTTTACAAACCCTTTGCAGAAAGCAAGGTCCCACTTTTTCTGGAGCCTCAACACAGCTTTCCAGACTGCTCATGAAAATGCTGTGGAAAATATGAGAAAAAAAATAATCATTTCACATGCAATTGAATAAACTGCTCAATAATCCTTTAGAGAATACCATGAAAAAGAAAATTCAATTCAGCAATCACATACTTGTTATGGAATTCATATATCTCTGCCATATTTCCAAAGAGAATATCCTTTTTATTTCTCAGGAGAGGTGGCATAAGATCAAACATCTCTGGATTGTCCATTTCTGTTCTGTAGCCCTATCCAGAATAAATATTAAAAAAATGTTTAAAAATCCCAATCGCATTAACATTTGATGTGTCATTGACTGTACTCCAGAATGTACAGGGGCTTAGTGGTGAAGTTGTTGGTAATCTGATGTCATTTTCTTCTAGTTCCAAAAGTAGTTACCCATTACTTTTCTTTTTTTAATGAGCCACAATGTTTCATACTCAGTGTCAGATCTTTGGCCTTTAGATTAAGAGAAACCACACAGGGAAATTATATTACAGGCCATTAACTTCTCCCTAAAGTGGCAGTGCTTAAGTTTTTTCAGACCAAATTAATATGATGTTGTTTGTATCAAATGAAGGGTTTCCTTCCATTTCTAGCTTTTCACATCACAATCTCTAAATAACACTCTGAGAGTAAGTATCACAATCTGCTGTATCGCTAAAGGAACAGCATATGTCTTCTGTAATAAACTCTTCTGTAATAAATTCTGAACCCACAACTATAGCTGGGAGGGAGAACCTGAATTTGCACATTGAAGAAACCTGCATTTTCAAACAATAGGCAAGTGAGGAAGGGGGAGAGGGAGAGAGAGAGAGAGCAGCCTCAAACACTTCCTAATGAATGTCGCAGGGGGCAGGAGTTCAGGGCAAGATGGGAAAACGCAATTTTGAGTCACCTACCAACAAAACAGTAAACAGCTCCTGAACATAGACCCTCTCAGTCTGTATCAGCTCATTCAGGACGTGGCTACAATGAAAATACCATATTTATCAGGCATTGTATTGGGTTAGAATGATAATGCAGTACTCTATTGCTTTCATGGAAAATTATCTAAGGTAAAATTGCTAATGCATAGGAACTACCAATAATTTCGGTTTTGTCATCAGTAACAGATTAATTCTAGTTTCTAGAGTAAAGCCCACTCACCACGCTTTAAAGTACATTTAAAAGAAAGGGAAGGGGGGGCTCAATAGTTGTTTTCAAGTCTAAGAAGAAAAACAACAACTTTATTTCTAACTCTAAACTTAGATCGATTTATTAAACAGAAATCACAAAAATTATTCCTAAATGTCTGGGAGACTTAGGTTAGGGACAGCCGCCAGTTCCTTCTAACATAGTATCAACATTTTCAGTCACAATTTTCCCCTCTTTGCCTGTAATTTTCTGCATTTATCATGTTGGGCTTCCCAATTCTACATCATAAGTAAGTTTCTGTACTCCTTTTGTTTATTGTTTTTTTAAAATAAATTTTCCCTCTAATAGGCTTTCCTATTCATTTCATGCTTAAAATTCATTTCCCCACTCCCAGGTATTAGCAATCCATCAACTTCTACCTTTGGTCTCTTTTTATTTGATTTTTTTCCCTTTTTAAGTAATAACATTTAACAAGTTTGGCCTATGTATGTATATGTGCATGTATATAAATTCAATAAATATTTGAATTTGAACGAAAATTCAAACTTGCTCCAAAGACTATTTCCTAACAACTCAATGATATAAAATTTAAATGGCAAATATTGCCGTCTGGCATATTAGCACACTATCCCCAAAGTGGACAAAACACTGAGCATTGTTAGCATCTATAAAATAAAATTGTGTATCTAATCATCTTTTGCAGTCTTTGAAATACTGTCCCATCCCATTCAGGCTCCATCTCTTTACAAAAGGAGAGACTAAGATGCTGGAAAAGTCCAGCTCATTTTCCTGGCGGCATATAAACAGCACATGTGGGCCAGTCCTAAGTCCAAGACCCCCTCCAGGCATTTTCATCACACCCAAAGGAGCCCGGTTCTATTCTTAGCTGTGAGGGAGAGACATGAGTGTATGTTAGTAAATAAAAGATACTTCTTTAAAACATCCAAGCTATTGTCATTGTTCAAACTGGAAGTTTGGCCAGGATTTCTCTTGTCCCGACAATCATGCACCACTTCAATCTGAAATTATGAAAATAAAAGTTAAATTAGCATCTATGTAGGTCAAGTTCGTCAAGAAAGTCTAGCTCAAGTGAAGTTATTCTAAGTCCTAGCTATGTAGGTAACTAAAAATACCACAATCATTGTTTTTTGAGCAATAACTTCCTGTATGCACTAGTAAAAATGATTTGAGATGCCCAAGAGGACAGCATTTACTTGGGGGGCAATGAGGTCAATGCTTAAGAGTTAATTTTCCAGATAACTAGCTTATTCACTGAAGAACCAAAATGGTTTCTTACTGATGTGGATGGCAACTTTTCTAGCAAATATTAGGGGGATCTCTGAATTCTTTAACTGGGGATAAAAGAGTAGCCTTTTTCCTAATGACTGTGGCATCATGGGAAACACGAATGATGTCAGCAAATCTACTGATGCATTCCATGGCTAAGAAGACGTGCAGAACTACCTCATGGCTGTCACCTGTGTTCTTGCTACCTCTTGGTTGTCACCTGTTCACATCAGTGTCTGCTGTCTGCCCCACAGCAGTGGCTGCTCTGAGTGACCTCCTAGATCCCAAACCGCTGCCTTATTCTGTTGACTCTACAGGGCTTGGGCTGGCCTACAGGCCAACTGCATGTGTTCGGATGGGTATTTGTTTCTCAGAAACAATGGAAGGCTATTTCAAGGGTTCTAGCTGTACTTGAACAGCCCAGCTTGCAAAAATCCTACCTTCCGAGTAAATGTAGCTTGACTATGTAACAACTAGAAACCAAACCACAGGACCGAACAGCTAGGAAGGAAAGCACTTCTACAAAATAGGACCTAAATATTTCAAATACACGGAGGAAGGAACACACGTAATAATGTCTTCCTATATTCAGCAGCCATAGTATTAGGTGCTTGCACACATTACCTAATCCTCGTGGCAATTCTGCAAGCTTGCATGCTCATCCCCATTTTATGAATGGGAAAACTGAGGCTCAGAGAGTTGTAACAACAGAGCCAGAATCATGCATCAAATGTGATAAAGCCAAGTCAAGTCCATGCTCTGCCACTATTATCATGCTCACTCTTTAAGAGTGAGCTTTCGTTTATTATGCCTGCTAAATGTACCAACTGTTATTACCATGTAAAAACTATAATGAGAATGAAAATATTGCATCCTTCTATACTTATCAGATAGATAGAACCCCTATATTCTTAACAGGTTTCTGAAGTATACGTTTGGAAAGTTTTAAAAATAACTTTATACTTTTAAATACCTACAGACTGTACAGAATGACTTGCACTGGAAGAATATGTGCACTTTGGATCTGAGTTCACCAGCTAGAAACATCAGCAAGACAAACGTATGGCAATCAGCTCTTATTTATTTTTGTCCCTGATGGTATGCAAATAAATAAAGCCACAGAGAGATGTTAAGGTGTCAGGAGTTGAAACCAGAACCAGAAAACTAAAGCGTTGGCATCTACCGACTTCCTTCTTCCACCCAGGTCTCCTAGCTCTACAACAAGGCAACCAGGCAAGGTGGGTCACCACTGGCCATTCAGTCTGCGAGTAACTAAGACTCAGAACACTAGCACGTGCCGCGCGTTCGTCCAAGTACTTCACAAATATTCACTCACTTTATCTTTACGCTAACTCCGTGGTGATAGTGTTCTATCATTATTCCATTTTGTAGAAAAGGAAACTAAGTTCCAGAGATTTTACCCAACGTTAATCGCGCTGACGTCAAAGGCCAGGCAGGTAGCTCAGCGATACACCCTCTCCTTCAGCGAGGGTGAGGTCACATGACAGGAGTTTTTATCTATCAGAAAACCCTGTGATGGCCTTTGGGCCCAAAGTATGGTACATTAGAAGCTTTTCTTCGCACTTCATACTAGGGGACTACAATCACTCAGGAAAGAAACTGCCCTTTGTGGAGAGGCTCAGCACTTATTTAGGTTCACTGAGGTGGGGGGCAGGGGAATGAGAAACTGGAACTTCTGAGGTGTCTTGCAGAAATTACTGTGAACATGGGCCAGGACTTTGGCAACCGCTCGCACATCCGGGGCTGTGCCAGCACTGCAGTTAGCTACAGCGTGGCTTCAGCTTTTCCTTTCAGGTGAAATAGGCTTTCAAACACACCATATTGCTTTAGTGAGTTTAAAACAGGGCATCCGCCTCCCCTGCCCTGATACACACACTGTTTTAGCGGCTACAGCAATAACGGCAGTTTTGAATTAATTAACGATATTTACTTTTAGGTTGCTCTGGTTTTGTCGCCAACTCTTCTTGCCTGGTAGAGAAACGTGAAAGGAGAATTTCAAGCCAGATTTAAAATCAGTGAGTTTTATAGAAATACATGCATGTTTATTAAGTAGTTAGAGAAAAGATTACTATTCCACTGTGTTTACATTAGTATTTTTAAATCCCATTATAAAAGCAGTTGATTGGTTAGACTTCCCTGTACGATTTCAGCTTCAGACAGAACACAGTTTAGCTAAGTAACCACACATTCATTCTCTCACTCATTAAACGTCCCATTGATTGCGGAGGGAGTGTGAAGCTAGGTGTTAGTACTCAACAATTATTTGCAGATTTAGTGTTCATTCTAACACGGAAGCATTTAATCATATTATAGCCAACTGATTAATTGGATCAAAAAAATTTCAAGGAGATGTAAATATAACAGCAGCATCTAACATTTATTCAGCAATTACTACTTGCAGAGGACTGCTGTAAGTCCTACTCATGCATTTTCATTTCCAATCCTCAAATCAACCCTACGAGATAGGTATTACTTCTATCCCCACTTTATCCAAAAGTAACTAAGGTTGTTATCTTATCCAAGAAGCAGAGCAGTATTCAAATCCGTAGCGTCTATCCTCAGAACATGTTTGTTACCGCTGTATAAAACCACATTCTGAAGCACCTTAAAATGCTAAAACGAAACAAAACAAAAACAACTTCATCAAAATTCCAAGCGCTTATCTTTATTTTCTAAAAATGTTCAGTTTACCAAGTGCGAGCCCCTAGGTTATTATGTAAGGAGTCCAGATGTTCCTACAAAAACCCAGTCACCGTCCTGTCAAAGACTAGGTCCTCTGAGATCCCAGTGCTCAAGGTTGCTGCAAGGGCTGCATGGGTCTATTCTGACCACGAAGGACAAAAAGCATGTTCCCGCCAAGGAATCGTGCCGACCACATCCGGCAAGGCAAAGCGCTACATTCTCTGGAGTTTAGACTTGACGTTCACTGCATATTCATCTAGAAATGTTGTGTCTCTCTAATTACATGCCAATAGAGAAATATAAATTAGAAGTAGTGGTAACTGCCATAGAAAATCGATTTCCCAATAAACACAGAAGTGTGCTCCTTTCAAGAAAACTGGTAGAGATCTGAATTTATTTAGAGGTAGCTACAGAGCTTTAGAAGCTAATTATTTGCAAAGCCACTAAGATGAAAATAATAAATAAATATACAACTATGGGGAATGTATCTCTCTGAAAAGGGACAGGACACATTCTTTTGCCAATGTAAATGCCTGTATAAGTACTGAGGCCTGTACTCGGCGCTAAGGGGTGTCTGGAACAGGGAATCCAGGGTCAACTGCACAGTGCTGCACCCTGAGCAAGACAGAAAACTGGTCATTATGATGGAAGGTGGGGGGGCTCTTACCACATGGCAGGAACACCCAACTGCGATGGCTGTGGGGGAGAAGAGGCAGGAAGGAAAGCTTACCAGAAGGCAGTGGCCTAGAAATGGGGCATCTGATGGAGGAGTAGGAGTTATGGGAGGGGAAAGGTAGAGGAGAGTGTTCCAGAAAGAGAAGAGTAGGATCAAGTCCAAGAGGAGGCAAAAGGTAAGACCCCTAGGGGCATCTGAGAGGGAGCTTGGGGACTGCAAGTTGCCCTGGCAACAAATGAGGTTAGCCTGGGCAAGGGAAGTGGCCTTGAAGGAGAGGGCAGGCGGGTGACGGCAAGAAGTGGATTTTTTTAAAAAGCAAAATGAGTTTATTCAGTAATGGCAGAGAAATTGCAACCGGGACTTGCAAGCAATGACGATGTACAGGCAAAATCCCAAGAAATTTCATTTTGTCCTTAATAGATCAGAGGAGAGGGGACATGAGTTAAAGGGGAAGACAGGGTCCAGGCTTTGGCTGGAGGCACTGTTCACTAAGAGGAGGAAGTGTGGGAGGCTTGTGGGAGCGAAGGAGTTCCGTGAGTGTGAGTTGCTGCAGGCAATCAAAGGGGCCAAAAGGTAAAGAAAGGCTGGGCTGAGGCCTAGGAAAAGCAGCTCTAGCAGCTGCTCAGGGGCTGCCGTCCTGGCGGCAACTGGTGTGGGAAGAGGCCGCCGCCGGCCTAGAACTTGGACCCATGGGGGAGTCATGGTACTGGTCACAGGGCTCACTGTGCATGTGGCTGTCCACACCCCGACCCTGGGGTCCTGGCCCAGAGGCTGCCCCCAGACCCACAGCTCACACAGAGCGCCCTTGCTACAGAGGCAGCGGGCCAGGTCTGGTGGCTCCTGAGACTCTTCTCCCTCCCCACTGCATCTGACCAGCTCAGCTCTATCCTCAATTTTAGTAGCCCTGGGCCAGGGCAACATGGAATTGAGTAAAACACATGCAGGGTGCTCCATTTTGAGGCCCCTTGTCCCTGGAGCACACACATTCTCTATAGCCAAAAGGCCCGGTGCCTGCTAAAGGTGTTGTACCTTCTCCAGCTACTGCCTTCCGACTGGTGTTTCTCTGAAGACATTTCAGACATTCTGATAGGCACGCAGGAGGGGAGAGAGTCCAGACAGTAACTCTGAACCCACTGTGCAGGACCTGCACACTCGTGCTCGCAGCTGTTCCTACAGGAAGGGGCAAAAGCAGCCCACTCCTCCTCACTTTGCTTTCTGCTAGGCTTCCCTGGTGTGACTACAGGACACAGTGCTGAGGAAGCAGCTGTTTGATCCATTGCTCTGGGGACAACTGTAAGGAGGTGCGGCAGGCCCCATCTGTGGCAGGAACGCTGGTCACCCTAGTGGTTCCCGCATCTCTCCCCTCTGCTCCTGGCCACAGGACCGCTAGACCGCACAGGACCACAGGAGCTGCTAGTGCTCGGGGTGGAACACGCTCTCCTCTCCCTCTGGCCCTCTAGCCCTCCCTTCAGAGGGGGGAAAGCGGAGGGGCCCTGGAGGTGACTGAGCTCCCTGTCTGCAGAGGAAAGCGAGCCTCTGTTGACACAAGTCTTTCCTAAGGCCACAAAGTCCAGGCTGTGGTGAGGACCATCACGCTCCCTTAATAAAGATTCTGGACTAAAAAGGAAAAGAAATGAATTTGACATACATTTATTAGACACTGCTAGGTTTCAGGCACTGCGACTGGCACAGCATTATTTATGATGCAAATTAATAAAAAAAATCAAACAAAAGTAAACAAAACCAAAAAACCAGTTTGACTTATTTTATGAAGAATTAATATTTACGTTGTGATTTTACCAAATGTTATTTGGCATAGCAATTGAGAGTCTTAAACAACTATTTGTTATTAATTGTTATAATCTCCAACTCAATGAGGTAAGCACAATGACGTAAAATGAAGAATGGCATAAAATGCTGGGGCTTGATACAGAAACACTGGTAGATAATGGATAATATAATTTATCCAGCAATGTCATTTTTGCAGTCAGCTGTATTCCCCTCATAAATACATCAGGCAATCTTAAGCTGAATCAAATTGAAGCTACTCCCAATAAATAGCTTTAATGTGGATGACATGGGTATCAAGAATGAAAGAAAGCTTGATTGATTTGAATATTGCCAATTATTTTTCTTGTTTTCTTTTTCTGACTGGCCATGTGATGAAAGAGACTGAGCTTCGAAGTGTGCTCAGAAGCATAACCGTATACCAAAATGTGGGGGGGGGGGGGAGAGAAACTTAATTGTAGGCAAAATACAAGCATGAATTATGCTAGTTTTAGATGCCAAACTGGTTTTTCATATACACAAACTCAGAAAATAAACAGACAAAAAATAATAAAGATGGGTACCTTTTGAAAAAAGTTTACATGCTTGAAAGAAAGAATATCCAACTCCCAGTGCTGAAAGAAAGTGTAAGGCCATTAAATAAGGACTGGGGGTGGGGGAATGAAAATACACAAAACAAAATGTACTTCTGGCAAGAAGAACTTGAATGGGGCATGGACAGTCTCTTCAGAACCCTGTTCCTCAGCTCAAGGTACATCACCTCAGATGTGCATTCAGAGCTGAACGTTTAGACAACTATAAAGCAAGAGGCCTTAGTCACAGGGAAGTGATAGCTGGTTTATTGAGCATTATAGTGTACAATTTCTTTTCCATTTATCTTCACCCACCCTTTGAAATCTGTATCGGTATTACTGTATTTTACAGACAAGGAAACTGAGGTTAAAAATGATTAGCTAAAGGCCCTCCCTGGTGGCGCAGTGGGTTAAAGCACAGCACTGAGAATCTAAAGCCGCTTCCACATGAGTTCGATTCCCGCCTGCCCCGGAGGTGACCACATGGTGCAGCAGACCTCTCCTGACCCGCCCGCTGCTCCCCTCTGCAGTGTACTTCGTCGATCTGCCTGTTCTGCTCCCCACTCTGTCTCTGGTGAAGCCTCTCACCGCCCCTGAGCCTCTGGCCTGTACCCCAGTTCTGTATGAATAAATAAATAAATCTTTAAAAAAAATGATTAGCTAAAATGTCACCCAGTCAGGAAATGAAGCCAGCAGTCTAAGGCCTGTTTCAGCTTAGGAATATCAACCGAGGGTATTTTTACTCCCATTGCTGTTGGTCTTTATCCCTAATAGCTATTAATTGTTGTTCTTTTTCACTCTTTCCCCCAATATCACATCAGTCAATAATATTGACACTGTTATTTGTTTTCTTGGTAAGGATATTTTTATGTTGAATATTAACTATGTAACTTTATCACTTTGGCCTCGTTACCTGCTTTCATGGCCTCTTTTTCTTCCAGTAACATTATTTTTGAGGTAACATTGGTTTACAGCACCATAGATGTTCCCCTAAATCATCACCTCTCTTTAATCTGGTCCACATTGGGGCTGAGCGACATTTTTAAACTCATAATACCTTGCCTAAACTTGCTCTAACCCATGAAGCAGTTTTCAGGCATTCAGAAAATTTCTGGTTCTCTCAAATTATGTTCACCCACTCAAGTAACTTAGGGCCCCAAAGGCCAAATTATTCTCATCTGAATGACCTCCAAGGGGCAGCTCAAAGGAACCGCTGGGACAACAGTCATCTCATTTCCAGACCAGCTCACCACGTTTGTGAGGATAATTATTTTTTCCCAGAGAACATCAGAAGACACTATTACATGGTTGAAAACAGTCTCCAAAGATTAGAGTTTACTACTCTATTTATCTGCAGCCATTTGGAAAAGACAATCTATTCTATTATCTCAGCCACACATTCGCTAGACATGTCTACAAAGCCAGAGTCTCCTGGGTAGTACCTATATGTACACCAATTTCCTATGCCTTTCTCTAGCCACTGAAAAAAAGGGCGAGTCTGATCTGGATAAAATATTAACACTCACAGCCAGGCGGGACCATTCAGCGCTGAGACTGTCATGGTCCCGGACATTACTCCTACGCTGGTGTGTTTTACTACTATGTGGTCATCTTGACCAAAGGTGTACACATAGAATGTCCGTTTATCATGATGCAAGAATGAGCTCACGGTTTACAGCAAGAGGAACAAACTCAATGACAGCAAAGGAGATCAAAGAACTCAAGGCAAGATAAAGACAATTTACCATGTTTAGGCGACCAAAATGGTGTTCTGGATGTGATCAAATTGTTTGAAGCCGGGACCACAAATTTGATGGGCCTCATATGCTTTTCTGCCAGGTTCTTGAAGCCAGCTTGTTGGTTCTCAAATATACTTCGAATGTTTTCAAGCTTGACTTGCACAGTCTGCATTTGAACCTGCAGGTTGCATAAGAGCCCTATGAAATCGTCTCTGAAACGGAGTCATTACAAATCCTACTACATTTCGTGAACTCAGGCAGTTAAAAAATTAATTTAGAGTTTCAAATCCAACTGGAAGAGATTTAACAAGGTTGCAACCAAAACAACTTGAGGAAGAAATGCAGCATGCAGTCAGGAAGGCGGGCGCTGCCTCAAGTGATTCACCCTTCTGTGGTGGGACAGGGTAATGGCTGGGAACACACAAGACCGATGCCAACGTAAGCCCTCTGTGTGGTCTCGTGTTTTAACCTGCTGGTCCTGTCTCACGGCTGTGGACAGATAACACACCCCCACCTCCTGGCAGACGGGCAGCAGCTAGACAAGCTCAGCCTTCTGGCTTCCAAAGACTCTGGGCTTCTTGCCACAGACATGTTTCTTGTTTTCTAGGGCATCCCTAAGAAGTGTGGTGATTTACATACTGGATAACTTAGAACTCAGAGTCACCTGGACAGTGTTGCAGCAAAAGGCTGGACAACTGCTCTTATCTGCACCACAGCAAATGCCCGTGCTCTCTCCAGAGGGTGACCATGAACTGCTTGATGTCGACCCCCAGCCCCCACTTCCTCCCAATGCTGTCTACTCCCCCTTGCCCAAGAAGGCCTCCCAGAGGGCACTGGGTCAGAGTTACAGTGGTCAGCATAGCTGCCTGCCTTTTTCTCCAACTAAGGAGGGGTCAGATGTGTGTCCCCAAACAGTGGTGGGTGATCACTGTAGGACAAAGGAAACCTGAGAAGGTCCTCAGTGCCCTGGCGTGGGCCAGCTCAAGGATGCACAAGAAAATGCAGGTGAGAGCTCCCGGTATGTGAAGATTTGAAAATAATGAAGTCAGAAGGAAGAGTACTGTGGTGCAAACGTAAGTCTCCAAACATTTTGAGGCTGCAAGTGGCATTGACAGCAGCCATGACCCATGAGGGAATGTCGTAACTGCAGTTTGACTGAGGAAAATTCATCCCAACACACCTGCCATTCTAGTTTTTTAATAGTAGCTTATGGCGGGGGATAGATTAAGGCTTACCTGGAGTTCAGGGGATAAAATTACATCAAATTCATACTGTAGATTTTCAGGATCATAATTTATAAAGGGCAGGGCCATTTCAAGAAAATGTTCAATGTCCTGGAGTGCTTTCTGAGCATCTTCTTTAGACTGAAACTTGTCCATGTCCTGGCTGGCTAGAAGACATTCTCCTTCATCACAGCACTGACGAGCCTGGGGATAAAATCACACACACACACACACACACACACACACACACACACACACACACACACACACACACACAACATGAATGAAGAAATATGTTGTCCTAAAGACAGTGCTTCTCAGCCCTGACTTCTATGAAGCAAAGTTGCTTGCACGGGTATTAGAAACTAAGGCTGTCTGGGTTCTGCCCCAGAAATGGTGATTCGGTAGCTCAGAGCCGTGAGTCAGCGCCTCACAGGTGCTATGCGGCACAGCGAAGGCTGGGAAGCCCAGCACTTACTTCATAACAAGGAACTCTTTCTGCAGCAGGAGGCTGACCATCCTTGCAACGCCCACACCTCAGCTGCACACGCATTTCCCCAATCAACACTTGTACCCCGAAACTCCTGGCAAAATCTGAAGTGCACTAGAAACCCATTAGGGTTGTAGAGGGCTCATCTCAGAGGGGAAGGCGTTTCCTGACCAGAGCGGGGGACACGCAGACTGAAAGTTCATGGTCAGATAGGATGCCAGAAGCGACAGCCCTACTTCATATTCCACTGCCAAGGCCAGACCTTCCCACCACTGCCTCAGCAACGATGGGAGTCAGACCACCAGGGAGGAACAGTCGCCAGTCACTCTAACTCTTATTGCTGTACAAAAACTAAGAAATGTGGGTGATGTTTTCAGACTTTAGCAAACTGCCCCAGTGCTTCCGAAGGCCCTGAGCACAACCTACGAGCAGAGCAGAGGCTTCAGACACGTTCTCGAGCAGAGAGGAAGCCGCTGCAACTGCATGCCACAGAGTCGGAACAGAGGCCAAAATGCTTACAATGCTGGGCCCGCTGCGAATCCTGCAGATTGAGCATCTTCCAACCAGGCCCTTGGACTTCTCACAGACTTAATTCCAAAGCTCTGGCACACACAGACCCTACCGCCACTGAGAAGGACCCAGGAAAAAATTTATTTTCTTCCTCAGAAATGCAGCATTTCCCCCGACACTACCTGCTGTAGAAGTTTATGCATTTTGAAGGTCCTGCTCAGCTGTATCCTTTTTGCTTTGATCTCATTGACCAAAATATCAGAAAGATAACGTAGCTCATTGCACCTCTGGCAGATCAAATCCAGTGCGTAATGGTGATTGGCCGCAAGTCTGTGTCCATGCAATATCACAAACTGGGCCTTTGCTAATACATCCTGAGTTTAAAAAAGAGAGAAAATAGTAAGTGCACGATCTCAGTAAAAAGGAGAAAGAATAACTAAGAAGCAAATTGGTTAAACAAAGGAGCTGTATTGCCAAAAATATGATTTGATGTCATACTTCTGCAGGCTGCAAAAAAGCTAACAGTTACAGCAATTAGCTACATCATTGATGTCATCAGAAGCTCCAGAATTGCTGGTAGCAGAAAGAGAAAATGAACCAGCCCTCCCAGAATGTGGATCAGATTTGCTTCTCCTGGTATATACATATTTAGAATAGAGCCACAGATATCGGATGCACCAGCCAAATCAAAGTTAACAGATTTCGTATCCTGTCAATCTTAGAAACCTCGTTAGTCATAGCAAAGTGGGCAGAGGACCCAGTGGTCTGTGGTGGAGGGTTATGGAGCGCGGTGGTGGGTGCGGTGTGGCGACAGACACCTGAGGAGGTGTGAACTGTACCTCCAGGTTATATACAGTGCTGTAAGCCAGTGTTACCTCCATAAAATTAAGGGGGGAAAGTGTGAGGGAAAAAAGGGAAGAAATCTTGTTAGTTATCCTCCACCTGACAACTTTGTATTTCTGAGCTGAACTGGGTCTCTGCTGATGAACGGGATCCTGGCTACTGAAAACAACAAGAACAGACCAGCGAAGCCCTCCAGTTTCCAGGTCACTCTGCCTTCAGTCTCCCACAGAGGCAGTCTTCCACAGAGGCAGTCTTCCACAGTCGCCCCCTAGGCTACAGGCATAATTCCACAAGTGGTCACGAGACTGCTGCCGCTCCATTTTTTGTTTTTAGATACTTGTGGTTTGCTCCTCAGTCTGTTTGCTGAGAACGCACCTTGAAAACCAGAGCATTACTCTCAAATACAAGCCAGGAGAGCGCAGTGCCCCCGTCACGTACTGAAGCCACAAGGGCAAGTTTCAGAGCAGCAGAGGAATGACAGCCAGCTCCCTGAGAATGTCATGCATGACCACGTGGCCCAGGGTCCGGGGAAGTGTTTTCTCTGCTGCATCTAAATGAAGCCTCACCATCACTCCTTAGGTCATTTCATCCCCAACTTGTAGGTGAGGACTTGGAGGTTTAGAAAATGTAACCCATTTACCCAAGGTCATGCAGTTAGCAAGTAAAACTAAGTAGATATATTTGTCTGAATCTGTCTGATTCAATGGCATATATCAAATTATGAATATTTAGAGAAATATGCTCTTCTGTTTCCATGATTTCCAAGACTGAAATAGAATTCTTGATAGACATTTTTTAAGCTTCTTCAACAGGATTTATTCTCTTGTTCTTCTTGCGCTTCAACCAATTCACACCGTTGTCTTGGAGGCGTCCTGTTTCCACTCCATGGCAGCTCTGACATGTCTGCAATGTCACGTCCAGCCCACGTTGAACAGAACAGACCAGAGACTAATGTTACTGAACCAGTTCTGGGGACTGCTGCTAAAAATGGATCATTACAAGGGCTTATACGACTGCAAACCACGGCAATGTAACTAGTAGAGGCCATAAAACAGTGAACAGGGGAAAGTAATCTTACCTGAGAGCTTTCATCTAAGTTATCCAACTTTTTTAGCTTTTGCTTTATTTGAGATATATTCCCTGTTACATCTGCCAACTCTGCTTGTTGGTTTAATAGAAGTTCAACTTCAGTCACGAGCTAAAAATAAGGGGGAAAGTCTTAACAGCATGCATATTTTTAAGCATTTTCCCTGAGTAATCAGACTTTGTAGAAAGTGCCATTAGAAAAGAACATCATGGCCCTCCGTGGTGGTGCAACAGGTTAGAGCGCAGCACTGCAAGCGAGCTGCAGCCCTTTAAGTGCGAGCTCAATCTCTGGCCTAGAGGTGACCCACCTGTGGTGGCAGACCTCCCCTGACCCACTTGCTGTTCTCCTCAGCAGTGTATTTCAGTGATTCCACCTGTTCTGCTCCCCTCTCTGTCTCTAATGAATCCTCTCATCCCCTACCCCGCACTTCTGGACTACACCTCAGCTCTTGTATGCATAAATAAATAAATCTTAGAAAAATAAATAATGAGCCACGATGCATGATTTTATTTATTCAGCAGGCTTTGCACTGAAATGAACTGTTGCTTCCCAAAAAGGTTAGGGGATGTTAAGAGGGCCTATAGGGTACATGGGTAGGCACAGGCAGGTACATGGTATTGAAAGAATCAAGAAGGACGCGGCCCGTTATTTCACTGGAAAGCCACCCACTGCATGAAAGCACTTTATATCTAAAATAACTTTGAATCCCGCACATCAGGGTTGATCGCATGGTTCTTGTCCCATAGGTTTGCACGGAAGGGCTTTCTTGTAGGGCATGAATAAGCCCAAGGACTCTTGGCCTTTTCGTGGTTTTCTCCATTCTAGGTGAAAGGGTCATGCACAGTTGCCTCCTTTTCATTGCTCTATCAGTAAAAAGGGGCATCTAGAAGGATTGCATTCCTGATGCCTAGGAGTAAGCACCCTGGCATAATGAAAAGAGAGCATAAAGACAGTTTTGCACTGACCTCTTGGAAATCCTGCTCGAACTTCCATAGTTGCAGATACTGCTCCATTTTCAGTTGATGCTTTTCCCAAAATCCATCAAAAGCTATTTCCATATCACGTACTTGAGTCAGCAATCTTAACAAAGAGAGATCAAAGAATTCCTTGAAAGCAGCTGTTTCTTCCATAGGTGTATAGATGCGCCTGACCTGGACATGGCGTGGGGGGGCTCAGCCCGCCGTGGCCAGTGCAGGGGCTGTTGGGAGCGTCTCTGCTGCAGGCAAGCTGACCTCTGGGAGACAACTCAGGAGGGAGCCCCAGATTCCCAGGGCCCGGGGGTACTTTCACACCTCACAGACTGCAGGGCAAATGGTCTACCCCCCTTTGAAATGAGTAGCTCTAGACCAAAAAGGGGAGCACTCACTTATTAATCGTTTGCCAGTCACCACCTATTTGCTGATGATGGTCAAGTCTTGAACTGACAGCATCCCCAGTGTCAGGCACTTGCAGATTTGTGAGCAGAATTCTTCCCTCTTTGGTGACAGCTGTGATATCATTCTGTACAAAGGCACAACAGGGCAGGTCAGCCTGCCTGAATGTCCCAGAAAGAAAGGAGCATCCGCTGTAACGCACGGAACAGAAACAGTGGCTCCACCATGCTGTCTGCCGTCGTAACGAGAAACTCAGGAATAACTCAGAGCCAAGAGCCCCCAAGCCGTGAGCCCCAAGCTTCTGGCTCTCCCAGAAGCCTCTGCCTGTTGAGATGGAGGCTGCAATCACTACTCTTTAATAAAATCTTCAGAGGCAGAACTCCACGCTTCCTTTGTAGTCACTGGCAGAAAGTTGCCGTTATTCTATTCCCTTCTGCTAATATTTTGAATGTCCTCCAGTGAAGCAGTAAGAGCAGAATAAAGGCGACCACACTAGAAAGCATACAGTTACAAATTATACTTAATGGCCATTCAGGTCTAGTTAGACGCCTTTTCTACCCAAGCTTGATTACTGCCAACCGCTGCCTTCCTAAGTACTATGCCCCTTCACATTCAGATGAGTTCATTCATCATAGCTAGATGCCACTGTTCAGAAGGTCTTAACCTGGAGAGCAGATGCTTCCGGCATCTGAGGGCTCTATGAGCACCATCAGGAGGTCTAAGGACCCCCGTGACTTCTTAAGCAAAAAATCTGGGGTGTCCATATACTTTTCCTGGGACTCAATTCGCTCACATCACCCTATTCCTCATCAACCTCGTGATGCATAAAAGGAAAAAGAATGTGAACAGGTCACCCAGTCTCCCAGCTCGTGGGGGCGCCTTTCTCCCATAAACAGAGTTTGACTTTAAATTATGATTGCAACTTGCGTTACTCTCTTCTCTGTAACTAAAGACAGCCCACTGCACCGTGCTGGACCAGCGTGCCTGCTGCCATAGACACGGCGTCTGTGTAGATCAGCCTGGAACTGCGGGGAGGAAAGTGCGGCCACAGGGCCTGATGACCGTGTGAACGGCAGCTCAGAACTCTTCCTTCCAACGCTGCAGACAACTGGGTAAGAGGGCAAAATCGACTCACCACCTATGGTCCCGGGAGAAAACAGTGAGCCCTGGGACTCTGGAAAAGAAAGCTGGGAGCGCTTCTGCCAGGCTTGCCTTGTGGACAGCACACAGCCGAGGGCGGACAAGGAGCCAGGCTCGCTGGGCCCTCACCACGTCTCCTTGCCCCTGGTGACCTGCCGCGGAGGTTAACACAGAACACACACCTGCCTCCTGATTCTCGTTCCATTTCAAACGGGAGGGCCCTTCCCTCTGACGAAGTGCGTGTGCTTATTCGAGAGCATTTAGATACAGTTCTATTTACAAACAAACCACTTTTCCAGAGAAGCACCCTTTATAAAGGGGACACTTAAATCCCACACATCCATGACGTTCTTCTCTTGTACAGTGTCGTGCTTCTAGAAAGTGTGCTTTAAAATATATAAATATCTTCTGTCTCCCAATGCACTAATCAAGGTGAAATGTACACAGTGAATACCTCTTGAGAAAGGCAATGGCGAACCACATGGTAAGCTTGCTTATCCGCTTTATTAGACATACCTTCAGCAGCTGATACCTTTCAGCACGAACTGCAAGAATTTCTTCTATGGAAGGAATATCATCTGGTAGTTCTGTCTCAGCCAGTTCAGTTCCAAAGGATTGTAACATCTGGGCCATTTCCTTCACTGTGAGGGCAAAATTTTCTATTGCCTGCAAAGAGCCAGTAATTCTTTTAATTCTATGGAAATTCTGCCAGAGTACCAAAAGCTGGATCAGTTATTGTATTTACTTTTATTGTGGTGGACAGCAAACACAGATACAAACTGTCCTCACCTAAGGCACTGCTCTTGGCAATCAACTGTAATTTTGCATCAAAGACTCTAAGAAACTAAAGTCTGGTAAAGACCTCTTGCCTATCTTTGATCTAAATTTCTGTACTTATTTCTTGGACATTAACAAAACTATCTCTTCAAGATGGCATGTATTGAAATATTTGATTTATGGATAGATTTCACTGATGGACTTATCAAATTCTGCCACCATAACATTGCTTTGTTATTATTGAAGAGAGGTGAGACTGTCAAAGCCACTTTCTACACATATATTGTCATTTCTGAACAAACATCAGCATTTCAAACAAAGTGATATAATGGTGGAACAACTCATCACAATGATCCATATCAGAAACTCTTCAAGTTTTTTTTTCTTTTTTTTTTTTTTTGTGATCTCAAAGGCACTGTCACCCTAAAATGTCAGGTAATATTAGGTTTGTTTTGCTTCCAAAATCAATTACTCACAGAAAGAAAGGTAACTTGCAGAGACCATATAAGCCCTCTGGTTGCCATGAAGGTCAAGTTATTGGTTCTCTTGTTTATAGTTTTGTAGATTAATTTAGGGAAACTCTGCTCATTCTGATAATAGACTTTCATGTGTACGCATAGGACTGCTGAGTGGAGAATAAGGACGGGAAACTAGAATTCTGACTTAATTTAATATCACTAGTTCCTTCAGAAGGTTCCCATATCTCTGGGATTTGGAGTAGAGAGCCTTGTAACAGAGTCACAACTGTGAGCTGCAGGGTGCCCGGCTCGCCTACTTATAATTTTCTAGAGCAGAAGGAGTCTTTGCTTCAAATCTCACTGCCTTGGGGGCACTACTACACAGTGAGATTAATAATATTATTTGTAATACATGCCACATGCCAGGCACTGTGCCAAAAATCTCACATTTTTATTTCCTCTTCCTTTTATCCCTATTATAAAATGTTGTTATTCCCATTGTATAACTGGAAAAAGTCAGGCCCACAGAGGGTCTAAGAGCTAGAAGTCAGTAGTGCTAGGATTAAACTCAAATCCTTTACTTCTTCAATATCTACATGGCCACAGGAAGAGGTGGGCCCAGTATGATCTTTTTATTCCCTAGGTCTCTCCTTCAACTGCCATCCTCAGTGGCTCGTCATCATTTCTAGTATTTCCTAAGGAAGAAAAATGAAGATGTTGAATTATATCAGTATTTGAGAAGTTGGAGCCCCAGAAATCTGTTTTTCCCAAGGAGGAAAAAAGTTGAGAACTAGATTTACAGGCTAACATGAACTACAGGCTCTACAGTAAGGGCAAAGGAAACATACATTTCTGAAGATGATCCATTCACTGTGGCAGTACTGCAAGGTGCCGCCTAACTCAGGGGTTAACTGCTTGTCATCAATGTATGTCAGCAAATCACTAACTGAGCTCAGCATAACCACCTATATAAATAAGCAAGAGAGATACTGTTAAACTATTAACTGCCCTTGGTGACATTCCTCCATTCACCTGAACAACCATCTTTAGCATTCAGTTACAGAAAGTTATCTTCTAGACAAGATCCCCACAATTCTCTCCTCTACACCACCCTCCTCCCCACGTGTGCACTATCTTCTTCTAGGAATAACAGTTTTCATTTACAAAACAGGTTTTCATTTACAAAAGCTAAATGAATCTCCATAGAAACCCAACCACCTAGTGCTCCTTGATCTAAAATCATGTGCTGCTAACGGCCAACCTTCTGAAAGACTGTCATGCCTATGACAAAGTAAAAGGGTTTTATGCGGTAAGTTAGAATTTATCAGGAGGGACTGATCTTTGCAAAAGTATCAAAATTTATGAGTACTTTCCTCTTAACCCTAAGAACATATCAAAATATCTTTAAAAATAAAAAGGAACATGGTCCTTTGAACTAGCTCAGGATGTAAGTTCCTGGGAGTTCAAATACATAAAACACACACTTGTACTAAAAATAAAGTGTACTGACTTTATATACACACACACGTACGTATACATGTATACATATAACATTTATGACATGTACTTTTTAAGAGGAATGGCTTTGTTACACATTGATGAATCAATGCCTTCATGTTAACAGTAGAAGCAGAAAGGCCTCTGAAATCTACATTTTGGAGAAGGCAAGTTCTGTTTCATTCCTTTAAATGCTTTGCAGGCACATGGAATACATCAACAGCATAGTGTCAAGTCTTCATGAGAATTCAAGGGACAAAACATTTAAATACTATACTCTCACCGGTAACTTCAGCATGAAGTCCTCCTGACTAAATCGAAACCCAATGTCTGTGAAAGTTCGCTGAAGAAAACTGGTGGGGCGTAGAACCAACACCAAGTGCAAGCTCCCGGGGAAGGAAGCCTGTAGAGAGAAGGCAGAACAGAAAGAAGCAGCGATGAAAATACACAACCAACCCGCATCAGAAAATGTGCAATTAAAAGAAACAATTTTAAAGTCATAAAAGCCACTAAAAGAACATTTTAAAAATGGACTCTGATAAGATCTAAAAGCATAAAATAGAAAATAAAACTAACGAAGGTTAGCAGGGCAGATTTATAAAGATCACAACATGGAATTTTCTCAGACTACAGTCAACCCCATGTTCCCAAGAGGTCCACCTGCACCTTCATTTGAAAGTTAGTTATGTCTCTAGCACGAGTCTCTCAGTGGTGGTAATCTCATAGGGAATTATACCTGAGGAGGATGAACGACAATGCGAAAAGTATATGAATTACAAAAAAAAAAAAAAAAGCAATTTAAAAAGCTGAAAATAGAAAAGCCATACAATCCAAAAATAAATAAATAGTTATGTGTAGTCAAATTGCTTGCCGTCCTGTAAAAACAGCTTGAATTCGGAAGCAGGATCATAGGAAGTCATACGAAAAGCAAGGAGTTGAAATACTTGCAGAAGAAAACTGTATTATGGAATTATACTTGTAGTTTTATCCAAGCAACATTCACTGATTACCTTCCACAAGTCCATTCCGTTCATTTAAGTCAATGATTATCAGGCCTGGTTAGTATTCAGAGGACATGAATTAATAAAATAAAGTCTCTACTCAGCTTGCAAGAAAATGACATTCGAATAGTAAAGCCCACTAGAAACCATTAACTCTATAGCATGAAAAGTTGGTAAGTGAAACAAAGAAATTTGACTATATACACCAGGGAAGTATAGAGCATCCTGGACTTAGGAAGCTCAGTCTTACAGCATGAAGGGAACAGAAATTCATTCTGATGCACCAATGTTTTTTTTTTTTCCTAGCTTCTAGAATGCTGGTACCTAGTAGGTGGTCTGGACATAACCACTAAATGAAAGAATACAAAAAACTAAGAAACCAAATGTGTGAGGGATGGAGTGGACCGCCCACCCTGAATAACGAGCCACCAAATAGCAAACGCTTACCCTATGCCAAGTGTCTTGAGCAGCATTAATATAGCTTCTCTTCGTAACAATCCTATCAAGTAGTCAGCCTATCACTTTTATAAATAAAGGCACTGAGGCTCAGACAGCTTTCATGCAACTCGCTCCCGCTGGCGAAGCCTTGATTTGTACCTGAGTGTGTGCTTAGTCACTGTACTATCTCACCTGTGTAGGAGGCCTCAGTCTGCAAAGCCAGAAAGTGAGGTTGGGGGATAAGGCGATGGGAGATGGTGACAGAAGATGGGCAGAGGGGTCAGAGCAGAAAGACACTGGCTTTTTCTCCTCCAAAGGGAGGTTCTACGAGGTTAGAAGCAGCACAGTCAGCTCCACAGGTGAGATTGCCATGGCTGTGGGAAAGCACTGTTAGGGCAACAGTGGAGGCAGGCAGGTGAGCGAGCAGACTGGCCCTCGAGCCCGGGCCAGGGATGATGGAGGGGTTGTTTTTGTTCCTAAGTTTAAATTTTTGGAGGTAACGTTAGTTTATGTTGTTTCTACTTTGGAAATGTAGGGTCCCCACATCCGGTGATGTTGGAAACATAGGGTCCCCACATCCGGTGATGTTGGAAACATAGGGTCCCCACATCCGGTGATGTTGGAAACACAGCATCCCCCACATCCGGTGATGTTGGAAACACAGCATCCCCCACATCCAGTGATGATACCATAGCACTCCCACTACCAAAGCAACCACAGTCCCCCACAGAGTTCCTGCACTCCCTCCCTACTTTGTCACCACCCAACACAGCATTTCCCTCCCACAAGCCACGCTTCAGTTCTGCCATCAGAATTCAAGGGCTGGTTTCTAGGTTTGCCTTTCCCTGACCTGTGGTATGGACTCTCTCTATTCCACATCCAGTGAGACTAGATGTCGAGGTTTTAAATGGGAGCAACACCAGCGAAGGCAAAGGCAGAATTTACTCGTGAATTCTACCATTGCAAGGCATGAGGTTTCAATGTGTTTGATGACAAAGCAGAGACCAGGACAATCAAGTCCCTGATTTCTGACTTGAGTAGGTGGGTGGGCCAAGCCTTCCTTGACATGGGGAACACAGGGAATGTGTTACAGGGGCTAAAATATTGATCCTTCAGGAAAGAGTTCCTGGATATGTGGAGTTGGAAAGGTCAGCAGAATATCCAGATGCTGCCCATCAGACAAACGTATGTACAAGAAAGAACTTCCTGCTAGATGGGAGAACATATTTGCGCATCAACTACCCCACAGGGGTTGATATCCAAAATATCCACAGAATTCATAGAACTCAACAGTTACAAAATAGCAACCCAATTAAGAAATGAGCAAAGGATCCAAAGAGACACTTTCCAAAGACATACAAATGGCCAAATGCAAATGAAAAGGCGCTCATCATGGAAATCAAAACAAAATATCCCCGCACACCTATGAGAATGGTTACTGCCCAAACACAAGAAACAGCGAGTATCGCAGCAGACATGGCAAGGGAGCCTGTGTACACTGTTGGTGGCCTTGTAAATTGGTGCATTCATTGTGGAAAGCAGTATGAAGAGTTCTCAAGAAACTAAATATAGAGTTTGCCTATGATTAAGTTATTCCGCTTCTGATATTTACCCAAAACATGCAAAAATATTAACTTGAAGATGTGTATGTACCCCCATGTTCATCGCAATAGTATTTATAAGAATGAAGACCTGGAAACAACCTAAAAGCCCATCAACTGATAAGTGGATAAAGAAGATGTGGTCTACATACAATGGAATACTCTTCAGCTGCCAAATAAATAAATAAAGGTGAAAGCCCGCAACAATATATCTGCAACGGCACAGATAGATTTAGAGGGAATTATGTTTAGTGAGATAAGCCAGATCAAAAAAAGACAACCAGGCATCATATGATTTCACTCAGAAGTGGTATGTAGAGAAAACAGATGAACTAAATAAAAAAAACTTGTGGACTACAAGACCAACTCCTGCTTCCCCAAAAGGCAAGGGAAAGGGCGGTGAGTAAATCAGGACCCAGGGAACAGTGGTCGGGTGAAAAGGATGGAACCGAACCTCAGTGCGCAGGTCCATGCTCAGTGATGAGCATCTGAAACTCACACACGAAATCTTACTTCAATTAAAAAAAACCGGACCCTCCCTGGTGGCGCAACAGGTTGAAGTGCAGCACTATGAGCTGACTGCAGCCACTGCAGCACAGGTTCGATCCCCAGCCAGGGAGCTGACCCGCCTGCTGCTCCCCTCAGCAGTGTATTTCAGTCCATCTGCCTGTTCTGCTCCCCACTCTGTCTCTGGTGAATCCTCTCAACCCCCACAACTCTGGCCTGTGCCCCAGTTCTGTATTTTTTTTTCTTAAAAAAAAAAAAAAAGCACTAGGCTGAGAATGTAGAGTTGGGAGTCAGCTTCAAAACACCAGATTCAAGCATGAAAAGCTAAATATGTCAAAAATTTTGAAAATAGTGACCTTTTAAATAACTTTATTGACACCACATTGTATAATAACATGTTTCATGTGTGCATTATGAAAAATCAGCATGCATGTGTGTATATATTTTACATACATATGCATGTGTTTCAGATGTTTATCTTTGAGAATCAACATATATATGTACACACTCCACTATGCTTGATACAGTAATTTTCCAGGCATGCAGAAATATTAGTAATTGGCCAAAACTACAAAGCAAAAATGAGTAAGATTTTTGTGTAAGATTTCCATGTGCTGGACACATGGAAACTGTGCTTTCTGCTCAATTTGCTGTGAACCTCAACCTGCTCTAAAAAAAACACAACACACAATTTTAAAAAAATTAACTTTACTGAGGTATAACACCTATAGACATTGGGAGAAATCACATTCAAAAGTGCATTTTCAAAACTCAGTTTGAGATAGTAATAAAAGCTAAACAGTTAAAGGACGATGAAAATTGGAGTGAGGGAAAGAGAACTGTGTATGATACAGGCAGGTAAAAGCAGAGAGCACAAAATTCAATCAACAAATCAAACATCCATATTATAAATGAACACAAGTTGAGGCAGCTCTCCATGGCCCCGCCAGATGGCCATATCTGCGCTGCCCTCTCCCTTCAAGACAAACGACTTCCCCTCTGCTAGGCTCTGAATGTTTGTCCTCCCCAAATTCAAACATTGAAACCACAAGGAGGTGGGGGCTTTGGGAAGTGACTAGGTCACGAGGGTGTTCCCCTGGTGAATGGGATTTGTGCCCTCCTAACCCAGAAGGCTCCCTAAACCCTCCCGAATGTGACAACATGGAGAATAAATGACTATACGGTAGCACCCTCATTCACGACTTCACATTTTGGTGACTGAAACCACACCAATCACAGCCTGAAAATACTGCACAGGGCTATTCCAGAAATAAACAATGCATAGCACGTGTCTGAGTAGCATGATGAAAACTCACACCATCACACTCTGTCTTGCCCAGAACATGAATCATCCCTTTGCCCAGCATGTTGTCATCAGTCCCTTAGTAGTCATTTCAGCTCTTTAAATATCTTTATGCTTTTATTACAGTGTATTGTTGTAATTACTCTAGCTTATAATCAGTTATTATTGTCGAGCTCTTACTGTGCCTAATTTATAAGCGAAACTATCATAGTTCTGTATGTATAGGGAAACACAGTACACACAGGACTTCGTACCAGCCACACTTCTAGGCATCCACTCAGCCCTCTGTCCCTGCTAACTGACAAGGAGAGATGACTGCATGTGAACAGTGCGGGCACTCACCAGCACCTTAATGCTGCATTTCCAGAATTATGAGAAGTAAACTCCCATTGTTTAGAAACCACACAGCATTCTCTTTATGCTGCCCAGACAGACAAAGCCAGCCTCATATTATGCTTAATGTTGGTTCCCAATGAGAACTGTAACTTTTCTACTTGACTTTGCTTTTCCAACACTTGTAAACTTGATGCAAGCAGAACCAAAGTTCTACCTAGGATTGTTCAACAATGGTTGGAGGAAGAAACTTTTGAGAATGCCATTACAGAGCTCAAGTGGCCGTCAGCCTTGCTTCTGGAGAAGGCTTATCTCAAGGGACAAAACCAACATGTGGGGAAGAGACAGAGCCCGTGAGACACATACGTGCGTCACGTAGTGTAGATTTGATTTTGCGCTGAATGTGGTGGTGCACTTTCCAGTTAGTATAAAAATTAAGTAAAATGATGAATATAAAAGCTGAAGAGGCTTTTTTAAAATTACCTTGGATTCTTGGAATAAGAACAGACAGGTTTAGATGGGAAACTTTTGGGATATGAATAAAGGTTTACTTAAGGGGGGTGGACTCTGATATGGACTTGTGAGACATCTGGACCTATTCTTAGGTTGAGGACACTGATTCTATTTCTATCCCATTTACCTTGGGAATTAAACCTTTACCTCTCCTTCACATGGGTAAACTGCCACTATTATTATACTTTCCTGCCTTGACTCAGCTTATTTTTTCACTTGTAAATGAGAGTGACAGCAAGTGCCCTGCCTTTGCCAACACTGACAGCAAAATTACTTTCAGTCTCTCATGTATTCTAGGTTGATCTGGTCTCATCTTCTTCTCTTCCCTGCCTTTCTTTAAGGTCATATTCTCCAGTACTGTGTAGGAAATCGCTAGATGCAAACCCCCGGGACTGGCTGGCTGGAATCCTTACCTACCTCCAAAATTGCAGAGGCAGCACTGGACAAGGAGAATACTCTGGGGACAGTGAGAACCGTGGCAACTCTGACTGAGGTAGGGTGTGTGTCTCTCCCCTGTCATTTCTAGGAGAGTCAGGCTGCCCCCACAGTCAAGTTCAGGGGCAGCTGAAAACATAACAAGGAAGAAAGCAGAAAGAAGAAAGTACAATCACTGTCCACAAACCCTCCAGCGGGCAGTGCAGGCGGGATTTGAGGTAGTGAACAGCTTCCAGTGAGGGGTTTTGTGTTGCGCAGCCATTAGATCTCTTATTGCTTCTATTTGATAACAGGGCTTACCCCAAACGTGGGTTTCTGTACAACATGTTTCGAAAGACAGCTCTACTTTCAAATCAGATCATTCTTAAGTAAACTTTCTGATTATCACAAACTCTCCTTTAATTCTTCAAAATGTTCAGTGATTTGTTTGCCACGAAATTCACATTTTTAAAGCAAATGCACTATCAAGGATGCAAACTTAACTTATTGCCTGTATAAACATGTTTACAATGTTTTCTACTATAGGAGAGTTTTAGACTTTCAAGCTATCATGAAAATTTCCCTAGAACACATGGATTCTGTTATGCCAGTTATTCTCAAATTTACTAGCCCTTTGAAGGAGTAACTTGTTGGCACTAGCTATACAAGCACTAAGCTACTGAGCGACTGTCAAACCTTCCATTTGACTTGTCAGCTATTTCTTAAGGCAACAAAATCGCAGCATTCCAACCAGGGACATCGCTTCTCTCCCTCATGCCTATTAAATGTGTGAATCACATGTACTGGATTTTCAATCCCAGTCCCATTTGCTTGTCCCTAACCTAAATAAGTGATATCTAATTATAATGTATCTACAGCCTCACATGAATAACTACTTTTCTCTTTTTTATATTATTATTATTATTTTAAATATTTATTTATTTATACATACAGAACTGGGGTTCAGGCCAGAGTACAGGGGTGGTGAGAGGATTCACCAGAGACAGAGTGGGGAGCAGAACAGGAAGATCGACGAAATACACTGCTGAGGGGAGCAGCGGGCGGGTCAGGAGAGGTCTGCCACACCATGTGGTCACCTCCAGGGCAGGGGATCAAACTCATGCTGAAGTGGCTTTAGCTTCTTAGTGCTGTGCTTTAACCCGCGGTCTACAACACTGCATATGATTTAGAGGGATGGGCCCACACCCCTTCAGATGTGTGTCACCAAACCACAGCCACCACAGTTGTGGCCCACCCTACCCCCTTATCAGCTAAGTTTCTAATAGCTTCATTTTCTTCTAATAATTATCTTTATCCTAATATACATTTTTAAACACTTTTTTATTAAGGTAACATTGGCTTACAACACCACATATGATTTACAGGTAGCGGTTCACACCGCTTCGGATATATGTTACCACACCACACCCACCCCCAAAGTACCTTGAATCCTCCACCACAGTCTACCGAGGACCCTTCTCCCTTGTTCCCCTCCCCCACACTCTCCTTCTAGTAGATTCAGTTTTATGGTAATTAACATTGCTATCATTTTACTAACCTGACTTTTAATTGTATTTTTCTTTGTTCAGATAGCACTGGTTTACAGCACTCTTGTGTTTGAAAAGGCACAGGTTCACACCTCCTCAGATGTACGTTACCACACTACAACCGCAAGGCACCACAGTTCACCGCAGTCCACTGGGTCTCCTCGTCTCTGCCCACGGTCCCCCTCTAGTAGCCTGAACCCAAAGATATCCACAAGAATGTCCACTTTTCACAACTACTGTCTGCCCAAAACACATACGCAGACATGGGCAGACACTCAGGACTTCTCAAAGCCTTAAGGAAGAGAAGAGGGGAAGAGAGGGTAGGGGAGGAAGGGTGGGGAAAGAAAATGGCTAGCTGGTCGGCGGAGGGCACGCCACATTCGACGAGCACCTATGACGAGCATCACGCTCCTTACAAGCACCAGATGACTCTGTGCTGCGCACTCTACGTGCCATAGGCTCGGTTTCCATTGTCATTTCATAACTGGAGACACTGAGTGTGACAGAATGATGATCCCCAAGATGGTCGCATCTGAATCCTTGGAACATGGGCTGTGTTGCCTTCCAAAGCGAGGGGACTTCATAATGGGGTTGAGTTAAAGACCTTGGCCATGGGGAATGGTCTGGATAGTGGAGGTGGGGAGCGAGGTTAGGGCGTCATACGGGCCCTAACTAGACAAAGAGGCAGGCAGAGAGCCAGAGGAGCAGGAGATGCGAGTCATGGTGAGGTGGGGCCATGGGCATGTGGGTGGCCTCTAGAAGCTGAAAAAGTCAAGGAAATGGATTCTGGTCTAGAGTTTCAGAAAGAACACAGCATCCAGTGAGACTACTTTTGCACTTCTGACCTCCAGAACTCCAAGAGAATATACTTGTGTGGTTTTGCGCAGCAGGAGGGGATTGAACACACCAAGGTTTTGTAAGGTTAAGTAACTTGTCAAGAACTTTCAGCTTGTAAGTGGGAGAATTAAAACCCAGATTTGCCTGACTTAAGAACGCATTAAGTGAAAACAAGAATGAATATATATTTTTTCATCTCAGCTTTCCTCCCTCTGGAGGAACTCCTAATGGGCGGTGAAAGGACTGACAGGAGGAATGTGGAGAAGCACAGTGAGATGACACAGGAGTCGGGCTGAGATTTAGGGGCTAAACCTATAGCAAAGGCGACAAACGAACACCTGCTGTGTGTGAGTGGCGGATGTCAGCTGGTGAAGTAGGCAGAAGCGAGTGCACACACAACCTGAAAATACAACATAGAAAATGGCAGCTCACACGCTTCCCAGATGGGGAGCAACTGGAAGTGTCAGAGAGCGTGGCAAAGTGGAAGGCGTGTGGGCGGAGCGGTGCTCGCTAGCCAGCTCTGATTAAAGGTTCTGTGGGAAGGTGGGACCCATTTTGCCAAATCTTTGATTACTCATAAGCAGCTAGAAATCCAGGGCTCTTTGTGGAACGTCAAGATTTTTAAAGATGGAGAACAAACAGAAAGTTCATCAAACAAAACGCAAGATGGACTAAACAAAAGCCACTGACACACTGCCAGTTTGCAACCTCGGAGCTAAAGCTTGCGCCCACTGTCAATGACATGACCACTGTCCCCTGTGACCACTGGCTATGAAACCCTGGAGGGCACAGAGCACGCTTGAGAAATTTTAACCTGAAAGGTCACATGGATTTAAGGCCAATGTGCGTGTGATAGCATGTGAGCCGATAGCTACACAGAATGCCTTTTCTCTGCATGCTGATATTTCCAGACAGAAGCTTCGAGAAATCCATTTTCAAGCTAGTGTTGAAATGAACAAGTCTCCCACACACCCTCACAGTAGCCGATGCACACTGTAGCTGCAGATCAACAGCTAATACACCACCGCCACCGAGCTTCTCCATTTCGGTTGGGGACACTTCATTTCTGAGTGGTTTGCTATGCTGCTGTAAGGAGCTCTAATCAGTACGGTTATATAAACATGCAAAATCACGACTTCTATTTTTTCCCACAATCGAACCCAGGGTTTAAGACAATAAATTGTTTTTTGACAACTTGTCAAAAAAGCAAAGACATGTGGACAAGGGTCAGTCTTGTTCTATTTTCTTAGTTTTTTCTTTTAGCAACACAAAAGACAGCATGAGAGAGGAAACAGCGTTGGTTTTTGCTTTTCACAGGCTTTTTTTTTTTTTTTTTAGAGTTCCAACATGTGACCACTTAAAGGCACCTCAGGAAAAATGAACACGCTGCTGCTCAGCTTCGTAGAGCTGGGCCGGGCTGCCATCACCAGGCTCGGCCCCTGCCCACCCCCTGCGCAGCCCCTGCAGCAGCAGGTACTCCCCGTCAAGTTAATGGGCGCCTCACCCTCCTCTCCTTCTGACAGAAGACTTTAATCCCTTCTCACACCTACCCCTCCCTGCCCAGTTCCATAGCTGCCCTGACAACGGTGCGGGCCAACAATAACTTCAATGAAAGCCACGCATCTGATGCAGCATTTCACCAGTTAAGTCTGGGAATTAGCCTTGTTTAGGATCCTCTCATGTAGTGCCTGAGGCAACGTCACAATCCTACACATGTCCCAGGTATACCCCAGGTATTTCTTCCAAAATGTTTAAAATGCCTGATACAATATAGAAGTTCTGATTACATACTTTAAAAGCAACTTATATTCAGATAGCTTTTCCTCTTCTAATCTTTAGGGCATAGAAATTTAGTAACATTTAGAAAATTTAGAAAGCTTGGCAGAAAGCCCCAACATACACGTTGGCTTTGTGACATGGACTGTCCTGTTTCACCTCTGTCACACTTCAGGAAGCAGGCCTCACCGCCTTCTCACCTGTGGCACTTTGGTGGAAGTGGGGCCCAGGCCTCCTTAAACACTCAGGATGAGCTCTTCCCATGTCACACAACACTTTCCAGGACATGTACCTAACACGTACCTAGCACAGACTCAAGACTTGCTGCCTTGGCAGATCTTGACATTGGCATCTACAGGTTGGGACAAATATTATCAATCTAAGACAACTGTGCATCATGGCGCCCTGGAATGGAAATGATCATGGCCTCTTATCACCTCACAAAACAAAATTCTGGCATTCGCAGATTGCCTTGATAAGGTTCATTCCATCTCTTCAGAATTCACTAGAGAAAATCTCATGACCTCAAGCTACACATAAGTGTTTCCAATGGCAGGAGCTATATCTGCTCTCTTCCCACATATTCCATCCCGAAAGAGTACACATTGTCCACTTACCAAGTTACCTCATGGAAAGAACAGTCCCGAGGATGACTCCTTCCTTCTGGTCTGTTCTTTTTGGCATTTATTTATACTCTTCCCCGCACCCCAACTTGACCCCGGTCATTGCAATCTCCACCGAGTAATCACTTTAAACCCTCTCTTTGGATTTTAAATCCACTAGATAATTTTTTCAGGTGCTACCAAAACCAGCCCAACTCCAGAGATCTCTCAAGGTCAAAGTTTTGCATCACCACGGCCCTCCTGGTGGCACAACAGGTTAGATTGCAGCACTACGAAGCTAGCCGTAGCCCCCTCAGCACAAGTTCGATCCCCAGTCAAGGAGGTGACCCACATGGTGCGGCAGACCTCTCCTGACCCGCCCGCTGCTCCCCTCAGCAGTGAACTTTGTCAGTCTGCCTGTTCTGCTCCCCACCCTGTCTCTGGTGAAGCCTCTCACCCTCCACATCTCTGGCCTGTACCCCAGTTCTGTATGCATAAATAAATCAATCTTTAAAAAAAGCAGTATTGTGTCAGCAGCTGAGTTTCCAGGTTTCAATACAGTCAAGTCCTATCCATGTAAGCAGAACAAGTCTGCCTTCCACTACAGTTCTGGATGATGGCCTTAATCCAATCATTTTCACTTGCAGCTGCTCCTAGGGGTCATGTAAAGTGATTCATTTAAAAGAAAAATGGAGGAACGAAGCAGAAACATACACTCCTGCACAAGGGCCAAACAAATGCCAGCTCCTATGCTAGGCTTTCCTCCCCATCCAGCGTTCTTTTGTGATATCAGTGAACATGTCCCACCTTCTCTACCGGAGAGCTCCCAAGCCCACTGGTTATTTACTGTTATAGCCCAAGTATCTGCAGCACAGGACTAAAGAGCCCTTTTCAGTAAATCCTTGCATGGTGCATTGTATGTATAAATTCACATGTGTGTATAAACATGAAAGTTCCTCATGAGAAAACATCTATGTCTTTGGAAGCTGGAGTTGGTTACTTCTGATAACAAAAGCACTCATGTGAGTAGCACCCAATATTGCAAAGCACACATACCAAACTTCTTGTGCACCACAAATGAACTGTTGAAAGTGTGAAACGCTTATCTTCCTAATGCAAATTCATGCACAGAGGCGAAGACAATTTTGTCTAAATGAAAAGACACAGCTCCTCAATATAATTTAAAAAAATACCTTTCTGTGCTAAGAACCTTATGAGAAAACAAATTACTTACCCATTTTTGTTCACTTTCATTCAACAACAATAAAATTCTTACTAGTTCATTTTCCTTGAGTTTTGTTTCCAAATGTCATTTGCTTTTTCCTACGACTGGCTTTTACTCTTATTTTGGGTATGTTGGCTTGTCTTGATTGTTTTAATGAGCTAGTACTATGTTTTAAATTATAACACTAATAATACCAAAAGCTTTGAAAGACAGTGGTATCAAAACTGCATTGATGACAAGTTAGTTATTGAACTAGTTAGTGTCACAGTATACCGAAATGTTGCTTTAAATTTTTGCTGGGAATTTAGTATATGAGTAAAGCAATGAAGGAAAATTTTTAATTAAAAAGTGTCTGAAATATATCCAAAAGGAGAGACTTCTAAATCCCAGCCTTTCATGCAGTGAGTGACCATATTTTCTTAAAAAAGAAGTTATCCACAGGCAGGACTCCTGCCTCTTCAAAGTTTCAGTCTAGAGAAGGACTGAAACCAGAAGGATTTCCAGTCATCGCAGGCTTTAATATCATTTCATCTATACAGTAACACCCAGGAAGGGCTGCCTTTTTAAAAAGCTGATGAAGTCGTCTCCAGGCCCCGTGCATGGTCTCCTACTCCTAACTGGACCACAACGAAAGAAAAGGATGCATCCTTTTGTTAGCTATTAACTCGTGCCTTACAGCTACTCTGCCAAATGGTTAAAAACTGTTCTACGGTCTTACGCAAGTACCATGACTAGCCGTGCGTCCTCATAAACTTGATCACATTGAGATTCTGAAATTATATTCCATCTCCTCGACTGCACATTTCCCTAGGTCAATAGCACAGGAATCACACCAATGCAATCCATGCAAACACCAGTCTCCATTCTCCATCTGTCCTCAGAAGCCCGTTCAGCAGTGTGAGCACCATGCTGCAGCATCCCTACACTTGAACTTGGGAACAGGCTTTCCAGGACTGCAGGCAGAGCCCTTACCGCATTCCTTCTGAACCTCATCTTGCCTCTCGGGGGATTAGCTTCTGCCATCTCGCCTATACACAATAACACTCTTCTTTTCCAATTGTCAGTGCAACATGGATGAAATATGAGCTGCTTCTTCGGTCGTGTTTAAAACCGGCAGCCAGAGATCTCTACAAAACAAAGCTAGTGGAGCAGCTTCCATTACCATGGTGGCAGCTCTGCAAAAACCCTCTACCCCTGATTAGTCAGCTGACAGAGCCTCCCTGCTGCTCATTGTAATTCAGAGCTGACACGGTCCCCCAATTACTTAGCCTGGTTGAACCTCACGGGTTAGCTTGTGTTGGACTGCTCAAGAAGATCAGGCACGTCCTAGGAAGGAAAGAATTAAAAAAAAAAATAAAAACCGACTCGACTGACTCTTCCTAGGGGCTGGATGGGACGGGCTTTCTCTTCTGCGCAGTTGGCTTTTTAAGGTGGAATGCTGAGAATCTCTGTGAAGGTAGCACTAACGATGCCTTTATCCTTGTCCTACCCTGGTCGCTAACTTAAAATTCAGCTGTCTTTGCTTAAATTCAGTTCTATTCTGGGTTTAAGCCTTGTGAAATGTTAACCAATGGTTAAAATTCTGTCCAGATGATAATCAAGAATGTAACAAACCAACTTTCTGAGATAGGCTTCTCTTCCAAATGTAACATTTCTCCCAAAAATATGACTGAAAAAAAAAAACTTGTGACTCCGTTGATGAATTATGAAGTACGACCTACCTGCAGTTTACTTTTGAGTCTACAAATAAAGGTCTGCAAATTGAATTGTATAAGTTTTTTCATACACTCACTTAAAATAATATAGCAAAGTTACCCCTATCTAGGTGTGGCAATGTCCAGCAAAAATCCTTAAGCCAGCTTTTCCTCTTGAAACTTTTTGCATTCAGTATTTACGTATTGCAAACAGTGCACGATGGCTATTGGCACCTGAGCTGCAACTGAGGTGGGCCTAGGCACAGAAATTAGAACTCAAGCAGAAATATTCAAAATGTTAACAAGAAACAGCACAAAGCAATGAATGGACAGTGACAGGCCATCGACACCGGTACCCCCACCTCCTGCCCTGCACGGCCAGTTTGGCTTACGAGAATAAATGGAGCCTCAGTGCAGAGCTGTTCACTGAGCGTGGCTCCGAACTCCCCTAGGAACCAGCAGGGATCACAAGACACAAGCCATCATTCCTCTGCTGACCCCACTTCAACGGCATCAAGATGGGGTTTTATGTCGCTTTTAGTAAAAACAAGACATTTGCTCCACGCAACCTCCTGACTAATAAAAGTAAAACTTTATCAAACTTTGAGTGCCAAATAATCACTCAAAGAAAATTCATTTAGTCAAGCAGATAGTTTAGCCAAAAACCTTACTCTGGCTCTTTTTGTTCCTTAGCTATTTGACCTTGGATTCACCACACTACCTTTGCAAAGAGCGTGTATCAATGTCATCCTTCATCTATAAGGCACTACAAGGATACCAGCCTGAAGTACTTAATCAGGAAAGAGAGACACATTGTTACTGAATAAATGTGAATGATTTTGGAAAAGCAAAACTATACATACACAGTCAAGATTTTGCTATTTTGTTCTAGTAACCCGTGTGAATTCAGTATTGACTTCTGTCCACTGCTAATGATTAAACAGCTCTATTACAGAAATAAACAAAAAAGGACTTCGCAGACTTGCCCAAGATGAGGAATAATTCATGCTGAGTGTGAAAAGAATAATGATCTCATCATTCATCTTTTATATGAGTGCCAGTTTAGTTTTTACATTGCTTAGCAAGTTAGTATAGCAAAAAAAAAAATTTTTTTAAAAAGACACTAGCTCAGAAGTGTGACCTAGATTTTTATCTTCTCTTCACAACTGAATTGACTTCCTCTAGTGGATACAGCCTCCTGTGTCAGTCAGGAGACAAAGTGAGAATGCGAGGTGGCTGATGATGTTGGCCTCTCAAGGGGAAAAAAAATGGATTCCTAGTTGCTCTGGTGAGACAGAAGGGTGGCCATGTGTTACTTCCTCAGACAGCCCCCATCTTACCAAATGCAGGAAGCTGTGGACTCATCTCTCTCCTCTTCTGTGAAAGGGAGTGTCACACAAAGCCAGTAAGGCCAGTCTACTCACATAAAAGAACAACTTGGCTATGGGAAGGATTGCATCTCTCACACTGCCTCCTTTAGGAGGACTGTTGTGTCTGTCTGGGCTTTAGGAAGCAGATTCCTTAGGGACAATCGGTTCCAATAACAGAGATCTGCTTGTCAACTTTAGGGGAACTTACCCCCTGACACCAACGCTGGGTAAGACTCCAGGATACATATCATTTTTTCAGAAGTGCTGATTTTTGGATAATCCGGAGTGCTGGATTATTAATCTTTTTTTAAGATTTACTTTATTTATGCATACAGAACTGGGGCACGGGCCAGAGGTGCGGGGGGTGAGAGGCTTCACCAGAGACAGAGTGGGGAACAGAACAGGCAGACGGATGATGTACACTGCTGAGGGGAGCAGCGGGGAGACAGGAGAGGTCTGCTGCACCGTGTGGGTCACCCCCTGGCTGGGATCAAACTTATGCCACAGAGGCTGGTGTGCAGCTTGATATGCCAGATGGCTTGATAGCGGGGAGGCTTTAACCCCTGTGCCACCAGGGAGGCCCGGAGTGCTGGATTACTGACTCTTGTTTCGAATTGTCTTTTCTACACCTCTTCATATGAACGATGAGTGTGCAACACGTAACATAGGCATTTCCATTTCTGCAAAGTTCCCATAAAAGCTTGCCTTACTCAAAACTGCATAGAGATCCATGAATATCTTAGTCCTTAATACTCATCTTTTTGCATTAGGTTTATTTATTTGTTTGTTTGTTTAACTTAATCCCCTCAACTAATTTTCCCTACATTCTACCTCACCATTCTATCTGCTCCTATTGTCTCCATAAGCATGCCAACAATCTGTCCCACCCTCAACAACAGACAATCAGCACTGGCACCACAGCCTTCATCGGCACTTACTGAGATTTTCTGGAGAGAGATTTTGAGAGAAGACCATGTATCCAACCTTCGATCAAGAATAATGGTAAACCGGGAGTCAGATCCATTTTGTCTGCAAGATAAGAAGAAACAGTGTTTTTCTTAGTACTAATCCACATTTGCTTGGAATGTCCTTACTTCTGATTATCTCATTTACATTTGATCTCTTGAGTAGAGGCAGATTTGGATTTGGAAAGCTCTCACTAAATGTTACCTCGGAAAGCCAATTATATGCCCTATTCCACTACTCACTCATTAAAATTTCTTTTTAAGCACTAATCACAATCTTTTAATAGGCATTTGATAGTGTAAAGTAGATCACGAGGCCGCCTTGGGAATGCTGGCATCGTGTGTATGGGTAATGTCAGGCAGCTGGTCCATCATGACATTGCATTTGTTTTCCAGGGAGATCCACCACAGAGCAACAGGCCATCCATTCTTCCCACACAACAGTTAAATATCTCTTTCTACACCCTGACTGTTCTTTTTAAGGACAGGTTTATCAGGAAAAGGAGGCCACACAGACGGCATAGTCAAGGTAGTGGGAGGCGAGCTGCCCTCTTGACTGTTCTGTAAAGGTGGGCAGCTTAAGGGATAATAACACTTTTATTTGACCCCAAAAGACCATTTTTAAGCTTCAATGAATGCACTGTCAATTTAGATTTTCTGGGGTTTGATTTTTGTTTATGAGACTTCGCGATTTTATCATCCTAGTTGTGGACCCTCTTAGTCTCCAAGCTCAGTAATGAGAATATTTTTCCCTTAAAATTTTGCCTCTAAGCTCTCCCTGATGGTGCAAAGGCTTAAAGCTCAGCACTAAGAAGCTGCTGGCAGCCACTGCAGCACGAGTTCAGGGGGGTGACCCACATGGTACAGCAGACCTCTCCTGACCCATCCGCTGCTCCCCTCAGCAGTGGATTTCAGTCAGTCTGCCTGTTCTGTTCTCCACTCTGTTTCTGGTGAATCCTCTCACCCATGCCCCACCCACCCCACCCCCCGCACCTCTTGCCTGTACCCCAGTTCTTGTATACATAAATATATCTTTTCTAAAAATGTGTCTTTGACCTAAATAAAATCTTTAAGCTTTCCAAACTTTTCCCTTGAAAGTATTATAAATTCATATTATCTCCAATATCAAGAAGCTCCTCCTAACCTAGTATCACTTTTGAATCTATTTATCATTCAGTGTTCTTATCCTTGAAAGAAATGAACAATAGCTGTCCTTATTCTTGGCTAGTAAATTCCTTAGGCAAATTAAAAGACTTTAAGTGTGATCACCTTTCCACCTATGTCTTGTTCTTCATGGGAAGAAATACTTTCCCACAGATTCTCAGCATAATTTTATAGCACTTTAGGTATCTGCCAGCTCCCCTTCTAAGTTTTGTTTCTTACCCACCCTGAAGGGGTGCCGTATGATCATTTAGAATATAGTCACACTAAAAAGCCAATTACTGTTATTACATGTAAATTGGTAGCCAACAGAAAACAAATATTTGAAATACTATACCTCGCAATAGAAGTCAAGTAAGTCAGCACTTTTGCTATCACATCTTCTGGTATACACCTGAAATTACAATTTTCTGGAAACGTAATGATCCATGCATTGTCTTTTCCACGACCACCTAAAATAGTATGAAAAAAATCAACTGAGTTGTCAATTCATGTGATGATATAAGAAGGAGGCTTTCAGATTTGAGGGGGACAGCTAGAAGAAAGGTCTGGATCAACATAACTTTTATAAGGATGATGATCTCCACGTAAACCAAACGCACCATGTTCCTGACTAAGTTTAAAAAGTGGCCCAGTGGTTTCTAAATGAAGCAGAGTGGGAGAAAAGGAAAAAAATGAGTGAACACAGAAGAAATTTTCATGAATACATATAACACATGTAGCTGAAAATAGAACTGGCCCCTCAAATTACAACCAAGGACATTGGAAATAATTGTTTTCTTACCAAAGTTATGAGCATAAATTCAAAGTGGGCAATTGATGACTTGTCATCAATTGGAACACTTGGCATTATCAACCTGTTGGAGTCAATACAAAGCATGAAGAATATGGAACACAAACTACAGGGAATAGCAGTGTTCTGGCGGATGTGTGGAAGGACAACATTGGCAATAACAGCAGCGATGGTATGGGATCTTACTAATGCAACGAAATAAAGATAACAGATTCTCTGTGGGTGCAATTCAGTGTGCATCCCACACCACAGCACTCTGCAGCCTAGATGAAGCGAAATATTGAGAATGAAAGGCAGAGAAGCTTCACAAATGCTCACGGTTCCTCTATTGCCGACCTAATAGCTATTAAGCTGTGCACAAAGTGGGTGCTCAATCAATATTTAGTGTAACTGGAGATGTGAAGGTCATTTCAGAGGAAAGTTGTAGAGTGGCCCTTGAATTTTTTCAGAAGTCTAGTTGTCCTTCCTTGGCCAAGTTTGAGTAAAGATATAAACAATTCATTGTACCATTAACAATGACAATGTCGGTCCCTCCCTGGTGGCGCAGTGGGTTAAAGCGCAGCACTAAGAAGCTTAAGCCACTACCGCATGAGTTCGATCCCCGCCTGCCCCGGAGGAGATCCACATGGCGCGGCAGACCTCTCCTGACCCACCCACTGCTCCCCTCAGCAGTGTACTTCATCCATCTGCCTGTTCTGCTCCTCACTCTGTCTCTGGTGAATCCTTTCATCCCCTATATAAACCAGTTCTTTATTTATAAATAAAAAAATCTTTTAAAAAAATGACAATGTCAAAGAGATAAAAATGCAATGGTGAAAACAATCCAGGGCATTCCCTGGTGGCCCAACGGGTTAGGATGCAGCACTGCAAGAGCTGCTTCAGTGTGAGTTCGATCCCTGACCCCGGAGGTGACCCACATGGCGCGGCAGACCTCTCCTGACCCCCCCTGCTGCTCCCCTCAGCAGTGTACTTCGTCCATCTGCCTGTTCTGCTCCCCTCTCTGTTTCTGGTGAATCCTCTCACCGCCCCTGCACCTCTGGCTAATACCTCAGTTCTGTATGCATAAATAAATAAATCTTTTTTAAAAAGTCATTAAAAAATCCAACAGAAAGTTAAAATGGAGAGAAAAATACAAATAACTAATGGGAGAAAATATAAAACAAATAAGAAGATGGTAAAATTTAAAATCAGCCATATGAGTCATCACATTAAGTATAAAGGATCTGACACCCCAATGGAAAGTCAGAGATTCTTTAATTGGATAAAAAAATTCATGATTCCATTATATACTGCCTACGAGAAACACACTTTAAGTATAAAAGCACAAATGCATTAAAAAGAAAAGGATATACCCTGCTAATATTAGTCAAAGGAAGGTGTCTTTCATTTTAGACAAATTAGATATTGGAATCAAGAACATTAGTAGATATTAAGAAAATCATTTGATGATGAATCACTGGCAAATTCACCAAGAGCCCATACAATCCTAAACACTTATGTACCTAATACCAGAGCCTCAAGATACATGAAACAAAAACTGATGAATTGTGAATGAGGATTATATACGTTGACAATTTTAATCAGAAATTTTACCATCCCCTCTCAATAATTCATAGAACAAGTAGATGGAAAATTTGCAAAGATAAAATATATCTGAAGAACACTCTTCAGACAACATAACCTAACTGAAGAGTTCAGAACGATAGAGCCAACAAACACCCCCTTCTCCAGTGCACTAGGAGAAAAGACAAATTCAGTGTTTGCCTTCACCTGTATAAAGGAAAACCTGGGGCATCCCCCACCTCCAAATTACCTTTAGAATCAAACTAATCAAAGTATTAAATTAAATGATGATAAATCTTCACGATATAAAATTCTGCACTTAAAAAAACACGATGAAGATAATAATCACTGAGAATGAAGACATCTGCCAAAGAATGCTAAAGGAAATCAAAGGGAAAACTGTACAACTCTAAGAGATTTAGCAACTCATTAAAGAAAGGGCCTCTGTAGGTCAAGTAAGGATAGAACTAGCAATATAAGTAATAGGTAACACACACTGAAACATAAGCAATAACTTACCATTGCCGAGCAAGCTGGTAAGCACTCTAATTGAGGACAGCCTTGAACCCATCAAAAAGGAAAGAAGGGAGGTTTTTTTTTTTTAAAGATTTATTTATTTGTGCATACAGAACTGGGGTACAGGCCACAGGTGCAGGGGTGGTGAGACGATTCACCAGAGACAGCGTGGGGAGCTGATCAGGCAGATCGACGAAGCACACTGCTGAGGGGAGCAGTGGGCGGGTCAGGAGAGGTCTGTCACGCCATGCTCACCTCCGGGGCAGGTGGGGATCGAACTCATGCGGAAGTGGCTTTAGCTTCTCAGTGTTGTGCTTTAACCCGCTGCGCCACCAGGGAGGGCCTAAGAGAGGTTCTTACATAGGTAGATCATCATCAGTGACTAACCTGTAAATTGGTACCACCACTAGGTTTAAGAGCTAAATGAGCTAGTAATATTGTGAGGAAAGAGCCAAGAACATACTTATTTTACCAACTGGGAGGCTTACATTACTGTTCCCAGTGGGAACCCTTTCTTCAAAGAAACCATATACAGAAGGCATATCGGGAAGAAAAAGTGCGGAGAGAGTGTTCTGGGGGAAACAAGAACAAGGGCAGTGCTATTTGGAACCAAGTTTGAAAAAGACTAATGAATAATAAAAAGAAAACCCCAAACCTCAAGAGTGACAGTATGTCACACATTTATAACACTTACAAAATAAAACATAAGTCAACATTAAGTCATCACAAATTCACAATGACTACTAATTATAATCATTAAAGTGGAGGCCAGTTTGAAGTGTCCAATTAGGATCACCTATAAAGTAAATGCTTTTTTAGTAAACTGAGCACATATGTTATCATTTTGGGACCAGTCACCTAGGAAACATTCATCTTCATGCAAGCAAAATATGTGCTGGTAAATTTTCCTTATCTGTGTAATATAACAAATATGTTTAATGGTATACCTCAAATTACTCTCATACCTGAGAGCAATTTGCTTGTATTTAAGTAAAATTCCCTCTAGCTATCTAAGGTAAAAAAAAAAAAAAAAAAAAGAGGGTGGCTCCAATATTACAGCTCTGAACATATGGATGCTATTGAACAGCATTCTTTACCAGAGCCCAAAATGGAAGCAACCCAAGTAGTCATCAATGGATGACTGGACAAAGAAAATGGGGTCTACCCATACAATGGAATATCACTTAGCCTTGAAAAGGAAGTCCTGTCATGCCACGTGGAGGGTGCTTGAGGACATTAGGCTACATGTAACAAGCCAACCACCAAACACAAATACTGTAAGATCCCATTTACAAGATACCTCAAAGGGTCAAATCCCTGGGGACGGGAATGGGAAGTTATTCTTTAGTGGGTGAGCAGTGGTGATGCACACACCAAGTGCGAGTGCATAGAAGCCAGTGAAGTGTAAGTTCATGGTCAAGATGGTATAGTGGATGCTCCACGTGTTTCATCACTTCTTTACAAACGATACACAAATGCATGTACATCAAAAAATACATACACCTTCCTTTGGAAAAGTAAGCTTGCTTTCTCAAGTGTAAATGAAATCCTAAAACTCAGTCCATATGCTTGATTGGGTGACCTGACTGCATGTGTAATAAGCATTTAAGTCATCAGAGCCACGTGGGAAGAAACACTCAGAGAAACCAGCTCCATCACCACACTCACACAGCCTCTACTGCCTCTCTCTGAGGACTTGTCTGAAGTCAAATGTACATGAGCAGTCAGATTGGTTTTAATCACATATTTAAAACTTCTGGCTATTCTCTAGCCCTTTCTTCAGCAATTTCATGTACAATGTATAAATAAGTATTAATTTTTTAATGATTTTATTCATTTATGCATACAGAAATGTGGTACAAGCCAGAGGTTCAGGGGCAGTGAAAGGATTCACCAGAGACAGAGTGGGGAGCAGAACAGGCAGACGGACGAAGTACACTGCTGAGGGGAGCAGTGCGCAAGACAGGGGATGTCTGCTGAGCCATGTGGGTCACCTCTGGGGCAGGGAACGAACTCACACTGAAGCGGCCACAGCTTGGCTTTGCTTCACAGTTCAGCGCTCCAACCCTCTACACCATCAGGGAGGGCCCATAAATATTTTTTTAATTATACACACACACACACACACAATATTTTTTTAATTATACACACACACACAATATTTTTTTAATTACACACATACACACATACACCTCTCCCTCTCTCTATATGAGAGCACTGCTTATATAACGACCAAACCCAGGTTGCTGATGACTCATGTACGTCTGGCCCAAATACATGAAAAGGTCCACTTACCAGACAGGAAGGCAATGTCTTGCATTAAGAAGTGATTGATGTCCTTTATGCGGAGAAGCAGCTCAGTCTCTGTAACACATGAGAAAGGAGGGCGGGTAGTGAAGTGCATGTTGAAGCATAGTTGGAAAGCCACGTGCGATTTCTCATGGCACGAACAGAACCTCTGGGCCCCAGGGACCTGAGTCCTCAGACACAGCAGGTCTTCCCCCTCGGTCCCTCCCCACTACGAGACAGGGAGAACACAGCCGTGGAAACAGCACAGGCAAGTAGGCCCAGAAACACACTTCTCAGAACCGTGGCCAGGGCACGAACTCCTCTCACTGAGGGCAAAGGTCCAACTCCAGGACATTCGATTTACGCAAAGGCCACAACGTCCCACAGAGATGCTGGGACTGCTATCCACTTCTGACAATCCCTCTCATTCTGCAAAGCTTCATTAGCAATTCCAAAGCCATTTCAGTACTTTGATCTCACAGGGACATTCCACATAATCCTTAGGAAAACACTGGATTTTTTCCCTTCACTTTGTCAAAATAATTTTGCTTTAAACACATACATGTATGTACAGCATTGCCCGTGATACAGAAGGAACCTAGAATGAGTCACATGCCTACTGGCACGAGGGAACAGGTTCAAGCAAATGGAAGAGGAAAGGCGGAAGTTACGCAATATTGGAATGTCAGCGGCCTGTCCCCCCACCACCATCCTGAGTGCTCCCTTGTTCCTTCCAGTCCCCTTTCCTCTTAACCTGCAGGACAGTGTCATTGCCCCATCTTGTATTTCAGGAAAAGAGTTGGGAGAGCGCAGTCAAGCAGGTGGCTAGGAGCTACGAGCCGGCTCCAAACTCAGCTTGCTGCACTTAGTGGCGCATCAGCTCCCTGAGCCGCGACATGGGAACTGAGCCCCGAACTACCTTCCCCCACAGGGTACTGAGCCAGCTGACCAGAATACCTGGCAAAATAGGAGGTGTTTAGCAAACGGAGCACAGGGATGCCTCTGCTCAGACGCCGCAGCTGGAACAACGTCAGTGCTCTATGTCTGAGTTGGTCCCGGATCGTAGGTGCGAATTTGTAATATTCGATTCCAGTGAACTCAACAGAGCCCAAAAACCAAAATCCACTACCAGCCTCTGGCCCGTGGCCAAGGACAGCTTTGGAAGAGGAAATGTGTCATCCAACATGGCTTTTGGGGCTGTTGCCTTTAATGTCCTGGGTCCCATGTGTACTTTCCTCGTGCTGTCTAGGAGTAGCAACCTTCGAGGACCCAGCGTCAGGTGGTTTGGGCAGATGGCATGTTGCCCTTGCTCGTTATTCCTCGCATCAGGGCTTTGCAAAACCAAGTTCCCAGCCAGCCCACATTACGGCGTCGGTTATCTTACAGAACGACCAGCCCCAGTTTAACTTAGAATGGAGTTAGTGGGACATGTCATTTCATAAGACATGCCATTAAACATTCCACCATTTTTTAGGATATAAAAATCAATTCCCAAAAATGTAGGGTCGGGTTTTTCGCGTGCCCGAGACCAAGGTGTGCCTGCTTGTTACATTCTGGTGTCTTCACAGGCAGAGTGCTGAACACAGTGTATTTGTGACGCTCTGTGTTTCCTTACATAAAAGCCTGTGTTTGTGACAGTCATAAACATGTTATTGTTTTCAGGCATGTGGATGAGGATGCAAATAATGCAGTAGTAGGACGTTCTCTGCCCTAGATACCTGCAAAAAGGCAAAGCTCCAAATGTGTTCTATTGTTTAGATACTATTGCGTTAGATACTAAAATATTCCTACGGAAGACCTAAGCTTCTCCTTTGCTTTGATAAGTAGGGATAGTATCAAGACACAGTGATGAATTTCTTGTCAAATGGCACATTTAGAAGCACTAATATCAGCAACTTGATCCTTCCAATACCATTTCAGCTTCTTGCAAAGATACAAAAATTACGTCCATCCCTCTCCAATTTTTTAATCCACACATGTAATAAATAAGAAAAGCATTAGGGCATAAATTAAAGGCCTCAGACTGCGAATGGGAAGATTTTGGGCCTAATGTTGAGCAAGTCACCCCCACTCTTGCTCATCACCCCCATTTTAGAAGTGAGGGCAATACAACAAACGTGTCCCAAGCTCTCACATTCTATTAGCACCAACGACAGGCAAAATCCATCAATATCAGAAAAATACTCTGAGATTTTCTACTGTCAAAGTGTGCCCCAATGGTGCCCATAGGGCGTTTCCATACTCATAAAAAGGAGGAAATCAGGGTTAAGAGAAAGATGTTACTCCTTTCAGAAATGATCAAGTTCCGGCGGGGAACACACTGCAAGGCGAGGCGAGGCGAGGCCTCCGGAGGGGAGTCACAGGCACCAGGTCATCACTGAGTGGCCACAGAAGGCAGGGTGAGCTTGTCACTAGCGACAACGAGACTGCACTGACTTTGGGAAAAGTGGACACTAGATCACACCCACTTTTGTATCTGACTCTTTTGAATTTCCTCACAGATTTCTTCCTGGAACATAAAAGTGAGAACAAATGTGATTTATAATGTTCCTCTTACTGACCCTTTAAACTCTTTTACTTGAGAGCATGAGAAAGAAAAAGACTGGACTGAATCCACATTACAGCATGTTCCTTGTTGACCAGATTCATATTTGATAGGAGCTTTGTCAGGCTGTCCCATGTGGAAAGCTCAATTACTCATAAGTGAAAGGCGTGCGTTCTTACCTCAGACAAGATGCAATGCCCCAAAAAGTCTGGTTGGGAAGCCAAAAATTGCAACACTGACTCAGCAGGTAATCTGACGAACACCCTGATGAAGTTGCTCTTCACTGAAAAGCTCTGTGAAGAACCATGTGCTTGTACAATTAACCACGATCAGACACACTGAAAACAAAAGACAAGCAAAGAGCTTGCCTATTCATTCACTCCACACATTCAATCAGGAAGCAAGATACAAGTTGTTACTGCTTTGACCCATAAATTACCAACTCATCACTAATATTTCTTTTTTTTTTTTTAATATTTCTTTTATATCATCTAAAAGGTAGTTTTGTAAATGAGATACAAGTTCAGAATTGAAATATGAAGAACTTTCAAGAGTCCTAAAAGATGAGGGAAAAAATAGCATTCTTTAGCATGTTCACAGAGAAGGAGGGTCCATCTACCCAATCAGTACCTATTTTGATTGTGTCACTAGCAGAGATGGAGAATACTTGTTATCTTGATATAAGATACACTATTAAATATTTCCTTTTTTATCCATGCACTTTTACAAGCAAATATTTATTGAACAGTGTCTATGTGCCAGATCCAATTCCAACTTATAGGTACATGCTCTGGTAAAAGTAAGGCCATAATCAAGTAAATTGTGAAACACTGGGGCTAAAATATACTCTAACAGTCCCCAGCAAATACACGTACACACATTGCAACTCCTTGGGTATGGGTTATGTATTCAGTGTTTCCAAATCTATCTGATCAAATACTTTTTGTTCACAGCTGTGTAGTATTCCATTGTGGATATATTCCACAATTTCTCTATCCATTCGTCTGGTGAAGGCTGTTTAGGTTGGTTCCATGACTTGACAATTCTGGTGATCTTGAACTCAGTCAAAGAATAGAGTGGTTAAAAAAAAAAAGGAATAGAGTGGTTACCATGAAGAACAAGAGAAAGAAAGAAATAATGGAGAAAGGAGGCAGAAGGGGTATTTACTGATGGTTTTGTGCAAGATTCGTGTAACTTATACATAGGGAAGAGCAAAACATAACCCCAAAATTAAAATTAAAGAAGTATTCTTTTGTGTATTGTTCTGCTTAACTGGTTGCTTGATTAGATTTTCCCCTCAGGCAGAGAGAGAAGACAAATACAAAGCAAAAGAGAGAGTGATACAGACTCTATATAAAGAAGTACTTTCTTCTAAAAGTCCAAACTTATCTGCAGATGAAAGACTGGCAAGGTCGTCAAGAAGCCTTTCCCTGTTGCTAACAGGATTCGAACACAGGCCAAAGAGCTCCCTGGAGAGGAAGCTCACGGGGCAGACACCTGGGTTGAGTTGGAATGCACAATCATTCATGTTCTACTTCTCCGAGTGTCTACACCCCCTTGGTTTGAGGCTGTCTCAGCATTCCAAACATCTAAAATTCTATTAAGTTTATTAATGACTCCCAAGGGGAAAATGATAGTTTAGGAAGTCAAGCAAATGTGTATCTACAAGATTTCTCATTTTATAGAAAGCATTTTACTCCAGGTTCTGACATCTCACAGCAATAATTCTAGCCCTTGAGCTTTATCTTACAGTGACATTGTCTCATGTACTTTTCCCCCTTTCTCTGGGGTTTTTTGCTCATGTACAACAGAATGAGTTCAGAGCACCACTTTGTCCAAGCACTCAGGGCCATGGCAACTAAACTGCTTAAAGAAGCAAACAACTCTATTGTCATGGTTCCTTAAAAATAAAGAGGCAGGGCCCTCCCTGGTGGCGCAACAGGTTAAAGCACTGCGCTATGAAGCTATCGCAGCTACTGCAGCACAAGTTCAATTCCTGGGCAGGGAGTGACCTACATGGTGCAGAAGATCTCTCATGTCTTGTCTGCTGCACCCCTCAGCAGTGTATTTCAGTCGATCTGCCTGTTCTGCTCCCCACTGTCTCTGGTGAATCCCCACACCCTCGCACCTCTGGTGTGTACCTCAATTCTGTATGCATAAATGAATAAATCTTTTAAAAATACAGAGGCAAAAATGGAGCACAAATTAAAAAAAAAAAAAGGAAAATAGAGGATGTCTCAGTCAGAAAGGGACCATCTCTGCCTCAACCACAACCTGCTGCTACCACTAATCCCAACGGAGAGGAAATTTGTAATAAATGATTAACAATATGTATCATTTGCCAAGCACCGAGGGTTTGGCAGCCAAGGCATCAAGTCTCTGGTATGCCCTTCCTCTGCTAACAAGCCTCCGCAGTGGATACTAAAACTCTCATCTTAGAGGGGAAGAAACAGACTTAGAGAAGCTCCCATTGATGAATTTATCCATTCAAGAAATTCCTACTGAACACATGCCAGGTGCAAATAACATGAGAGGTAGACTCTAGAAAATCCAGAAGTGTTTATGGTGTCATCTATCTGGATCCCTAACCTTCAGACAGGCAATCTAAAATGCACTCAACAGAATACACTCAATTAACTCTAATGCAAATTACTAACTAGAGATGGCTTTCTAACCTCCCATTTTCTTCCAGGAAGAGTTTTATCCCAAAGCATATCAAAAATATTTATAAACAATCTTTTGCAAGAAACTCCATTATTTTTACAGCCTGAAATCCTTCACAATGACACTTACTTTCAGCAATCATCTTTCTGAACGGTCCCAGTTGCTGATGTGCAGGATTCAGATAAAATTAGGTTTTGTTTTGAGTCCTCAAATCCTGTTTCGAGGCAGATGGGTTTCTATGGGTGTAATTTTTCCCTTTCAATATGAACATCAAATACACTATACCATCTGTAAACAGTAATGACTTAGCACATGCAACAAATTCAAGTGCTGTCTTGACAAGTGATAACTTTCAAAGGTGGAACACATAAATGGGTAATTCTGAACCATCACAAAATGAATTCCCATTAGTCTACAGTGGAAGAAACAACACAGTACTGTTATGTAATAAAGGTACAGCCAGTACAAAAGGCTCCCGTAATTTATACTATATAAACTAAAGAAAGCCAAGACTTGCTAGACATTATTTCTGCCACTCACTCACTGCAGCCTCCTTCCAATGCATGGTAATTCAACTCACCAAATACCTACTGGGTTTCTATTTGCCCCTATCCACAAGGTGCTTAGACCCAGCGGAAAATGATCAGAGCACTTTACCTTTAAAAGCTAAAAAATGAACAGAACAGGCCCTCCCTGGTGGCACAGCAGGTTAAATCACAGCACTGAGAAGCTAAAGCCACTTCCGCATGAGTTTGATTCCTGCCTGCCCCGGAGGTGACCACATGTCGCGGCAGACCTCTCCTGACCCGCCCGCTGCTCCCCTCAGCAGTGTACTTCGTTGATCTGCCTGCTCTGCTCCCCACTCTGTCTCTGGCGAATCCGCTCACTGCCCCTGCGCCTCTCACTTGTACCCCAGATCTGTATGCATAAATAAATAAATAAATCTTTTAAAAAAATTAACAGAAGAGGTGACATATAAACAACTAGCCATGATATAGATTACAGTTTGTGCTATAAGAAATACACTGTGCAGGCTTGTAGGGAGGGGAGAGATTGTTGCATCTAAACTGAGACTGAGAACAAGTAAAAGTTTATAGATGATGTACATCTGAGCTAGGCCATAAAAATTGATTGGAGGTGTGGAATACACACTATGGAATAGTACTCAGCTGTCAAAAAGTGAAAGCTAGTCATTTGAGGCAACAGGGATGTATCTTGAAGGGATGATGCTAAGCCAAATAAATCAGAAGGAAAGACACCAACCAGATGATTTCACTCATATGTGGAATATAAATAAACAAAGCAAAAGAACAGACTAAAGCAAAACAAAGCAATCCCTTGTTTTCTGACAGTAGAACTGAGATTACCAGGGGGTTTGGGAGTGGGAGCATGGGGCGGGCGGTTCCAACGGGCTGTGGTGGAGGGTTATGAGCACTTTAGTGATGGGTGTGATAGGGTGTGAACCTGAACCCCCGAAACATCGTATTGTAAATCAATGTTACTCCAGTAAAAGAGAGGAGAAAGCTGATTAGAATGTGACCACAGGGACAGGAGAGTAGACGGCATTGCAAGGCCAACACGTAAGGCGCCGACACAGGAATAGATGAAGGAACCAGAGACTGTATATGACTTGGTATGTTTCAGGTTTGGAGCACAGAACAATCTAGCTGAAGCTAGAAAGCAAGACTGGCAGCAAAACGTGGAGAACGTGACACCCCCTCAGGGGAGAAGAGCCGACTTGGAATGCCTCTGATCCAAGACCACTGACTTAGCATAAAGGTTTTACTCAGGTAGGCAGCAATGGTGGCAAGGTACTACTGCAGAAAGTAGTGGATTCTACAATCTCCTAGCTACCAACTTTTGTTACAACCTCAGAAAATTCACCGGAGGTTCCCAGTGACTCTGGTTGTTTGTAAACACACATCTTCACAGCAGAGGAAAGTTAAGGTCCCTCTATCATGAATTATAAATCTTGGTGCTAGTCTTAAAATGCCCTTTTTTTCAAATATTAACATTTCTGAGATCTGGAGGTATTTTATATTCACCATAACATTGATTTAATTTTTTTATTTCATTTTTAATTAAAGTATAATTGACACATAACACTGTATTAGTTTCAAGTACACGACATAATGATTTGATGTTTGTATAGACTGCAAAATGATGTCCACAATAAATCTAGATGACATCCATCAAGATACCTAGTTACAATTCCTTTCTTCATTGCTTCTTTCTTGTGCTACATCTAGTCTGCTGTGAAGTATTCCTGAGCACTTTTCAGTTCAGTTACTGCATTCTTCAGCTTTGTGACCTCTATTGCTACTTTGGTAGTTTTCTAGCTCTTTGTTGAAATCCTCACTGTTCAACCATTCTTTCCCAGTTGAATGAGTATCTTTCTGCCCATTGCTCTGAATTATTTGTCAGGTAAATGAACTGTTTCATTAAGGTTTTTTTCTGAGGTTTTATCTTGTTCTTTCTTTGGAACAAAGTCCTTTGTTTCTTTATTTTCCTTGAGTCTGTGTTAATTGGTTTCTACACATTCGATGAAACAGCCACCTCCCAGAGTCTTCAAGGAGCAGCCTCCTGTCAGAGATGAGTTGTATATTCCAACCCCGCTCTAGCATTTTTTTTTAAATAAAATTGTCTTGATGTACAATACTGTGTATGTTTCATGGGTGTATCTTCACGTTTGTGTGTTTATAAGCCTCACCTTATCCACCACCCAAGTTACCCCCTCCCCATTTCAGGCAACTTTTTGCAAGCTACTTTTATTTCCACTGCTAATTTCTAAAAGGTCACTAAAGGTCACTGGAAAAAAACTAGGCAAAATCATTTTACAGAAAAACAGGGAAGCCCAAAATATCGCTTCCTGTGTAGAGCCACAGTTTAAGTTTCATTCAGGGCAAGGAAAAAGGGTTGTGTTTCAGTTAGTGGTCTGTGTGCTGCCCTGGGGGTGGAGTCTCCCCAGTGTTGCCTCCCAGACTCCCACAGGCCCATGGGACTCAGGAATGCAAGTTTCCTTGGACTCCAGAGCCAGGCCATCAAGTGGTGCCCCTGGGCAGCAGCGACAAAACCTGGCACCATATACTTGTAATCGTCCCCCACCCCCGGAGGAAATGGGGGAGAGCAAAGATGGTGCCCACTACCTAAACTGAGGCATGGCCCAGCTTTCATTTGCCATCCAAAGTCCTACATTAAGCAGCTTGGAACAAATAAAATACAATCATAAAATGAATGGAAAATAAATTAAAAAAATTAATCTCCAACTTCTTTGTAATTGAGATATATATGTGCACATCTATACACAAATATACATAGGCATGTCTATATGCGTCATTAGCTTTCACAATTGTCATTTTATGCCCTGAAGGACAAGACAATGTGACACGAAGGAGGAAAACACGTCGTTATCAACCCTGTGCTGCATTTACATGAGAATTCACTCTTGGTGTAGCACCCCCCCCCCCCGTGGGCTCCAAGTGTCTGGTGACACAGACCCGGCACTGTACCAGGCAGAGCACCTTCTCTGCAAAGCATCTTCTGTGCTTCACCTACCCGTCCACTCCCACCACCCCCTGGGACTACTGATTTTCTACTGGCGACACAGCTTTGCCTTTTCCAGATGCAGACTTTTCACACTGGCTTCAGTCTGTGCGTCACATTCATTTCAGCTTCCTCCATATTTGCATGGTTTCACAGTTCATTTCTCTCCAGTGCCAAATAACACATTTTTGGGTGCCCCGCAGTTTTTTCATACATGCTATCTTTTTTTTTTTTACTTTTTAAATTTTATATATATATTTTACATTATTCTTCATTTTGTACATTTTTTTCATCTCAGCTGTATACTTTTTGATAAGCTGTGCTGTCATGTTCATTTTTTTTTTTTTTAATTTTTCTTGCCATTTTTGTTCTTTGATCCCTATGTTCATCTCCATTTATTTTGGGATTTGGCATTTACCTTTCTCTTACTGATTTCTAGTTTAACTCCACTGTGGTCTGACAGCAGACATGATAAGATCCCTATTCTTTTTTTTTTTTAAGAGTTATTTATTTGTGCATACAGAACTGGGGTTCAAGCCAGAGGTGCAGGGATGGTGAGAGGCTTCACCAGAGACAGACTGGGGAGCAGAACAGGCCGACCGACGAAGTGCATTGCTGAGGGGAGCAGCGGATGAGTCAGGAGAGGTCTGCTGCGCCATGTGGGTCACCTCCGGGGCTGGGGATTGAACTCATGCTGAAGCGGTAGTGGCCAGCTTGCAGCGCTGTGTCCTAACCCGTTGCACCACCAGGGAAGGCCCAGATCCCTATTCTTTTAAATTTGGTAAGACTTATGGCCCAGTGTGATACATCTTGGTTAATGCTCCATGTAAGCTTGAGAAGAACACTTTTTCTTATATATTTATCTATATTTATTGACATAATTCACATACCAAAAGCACAGATTGAATTCAGCAATAATACAATTCAGTAGATTTTACTATATGCAACAGGTTGTGCAAACTTCACCACTAATCCAGAACATTTTCCTCACTCCAAAAAGAAATCCCGCAGCGTTAGAAGTCATTATAGAACAGTCCAAACAGCAGGCCTGGACTGCTTACCCTTTGAAAGGCCTGTTTGCATCTGGGAATTTGAATTCAGGAGGTAAACAATGTGGATTAAATGTTAAACCCCTGCTTTCCTTCTGGAAGCATAGAGATTTCGGTACCTGCTAGGGAGAAGGTGCTCTGAAACTGCAGGGGCTTATAAAAAGAGTCCTCAGTCGGCAACAATTCACACGTCACAACTTATTGCCAGGGGAGTGAAACATTTTTGTGACTCCACTGGGAAAGGACCCTTGGAAGCTTGCATCTGCTTTCCCCACACTTCATCTCAGTCCTTTTCCTTTCCACTCATACTGCTTTTTATCTTTTGTATTAATTACAAGCTATTAGTGCAATTGCAAGCTAAATCCTGTGCCTCTACTTAGTAATCACGGAATCTGTGGCAGCCTTGGGAACCCTTGCCACACAGTTGCTTCCTCAAAGGAAGAGAAGTAAAACCACCTCTGTGTGCAAGTGACATGATCTTACTGCACACAGAAAATACTAAGACTTTCCCACACAGAGACAAGCAGAAGCAAACCTGCCAGAACTAATAAACAAATTCAGTAATACACCCGATAAATAATAAAATCCATTGTCTTTCTATTGCGCAATGTATAAATGCCAACTGTCCACTCTGGAAACCATAAAACATTACTAACAGAAACAAATGATGACCTAAATGAATGGAAAGTCGTCCCACATTCATGGATTAAAAGACTTAATATGATGGCTACAATCCTCTCCTAAATGATGTGCATATTCAAACTGGAGGTGCTCAAATCAGACCACCCCAAGATTCTGAGAGTTGGTCTCCCTCTCTGGCATGCAGAGTATTTGAGCAGAGAACAATGAATCCCTGGAGACTGAGGGAAGCTCTTGCCTTTCCCCCTAATCCCCTGCCCTACCCCTAAGTGAAGAAGCTATCGCTGCTCCCTCTAATGACCTACAAGAATGTAGTCGGGGTGTCATCAGGTGCAGGGTACTCAGTGAACATGTTCACAGCTTCTCTCTGAGAAGCACATCGTTCATTTTGGAGTAAAGGTGAACTTAGCCCTCCCGGGCTGAGACATTCCCGTCCTCTCTCTTGCTTTAAGACTTAAACCCTTTTCTCCACAACTGAAACAAAGGACCTCCCTAATCACTGTAGCTCCTCAAGCATATGTTATTGAGTTCATTCTCCTTCACTAATCTTTTGGGATTAGTGAAGTACTCAATGGGCCTGAGGAGAATCCAAAAGGGTAGAAATTTTCACCTACACCCCAACAAAAACAGCCCCATGAAATTTTGAGCTACTTTTTCTTTTCTTTTCTTTTTTTTTTTTGGCAAAACTTGACAAGTTGATCCTAACTTTCATATGAAAAATGCATAGGAGGCAGATTAAAACAATCTGAAAAAAAAATGAAGTTGGAGGAGTCACACTTCTCAATTTCCAAACTATTTGCACAAAGCTATAATAAACAGCGTGGTACTGCCACATAAAGTTCGATGGAATCCAAGTGGAAATCTAAACACCACCCAGGCACACCTCGTTTCATTGGGCTTCAATTCTTTAGTGAGCTTCACAGATAATATGTTTTTCACAAACTGAAGGCTTGTGGCAAGCCTGCCTTGAGCAGTTCTTTCCGCAGCATTTTTCCAACAGCTGGCGCTAAATCTGTGGGTCTGTGTCACTTATAATGTATAAACAGAAAGGTGTGAACATTTTTCAAAGGCATAATGCGATTGCACCCTAGAATAGCAAACAATGTAGTGTAAGCACCATTTTTAGCGACTTACATTTATTTAAGTTTCAGGTGTTCATCACTGAAAATCAAATATGCACAAACTACATAGAATTCCCCATTAAAATGCTGAAGCTATTTTTCACCGTATCATTAAACATAAATTTCACATTAACTGGGACACCAAAATCCTCTCGTGACTGCCTGTACTATGGATATTCAAGTTACGGAGGTAATCTGGAGCCAAACCCAGGTCTACTTCTATGGTCAATTGATTTTTGGCAAGGACAGATAATTCACTATCTTTCAACAAACGGTGATGGGACAAGCAGGCAGCCACATTTAGAAAGATCACGTTGGACGCCCCCATCTTATGCCATCTGCAAAAGTCAACTGAGAATGGATGAAACATGGAAATATAAGAGCTAACAAGAGTAAAACCCTTAACATGTCGAGATAAATCTTTGTGACTTTCTATTAGGCAACGGTTTCATGTATGAGACAGCAAAAGTGCAAGCATCAAAGAAAAAAATACACAGATCTGACTTCATCCAAATTAAAACGTTTGTACTTCAAACAATACTAACAGGAAGGTAAAAAGAAATCCAGGGAAAAGGAGAACACAGCCTCAGTGCCCACAGGGAGAGTGGATTAGGAAGAGGGTTCTGTGTACACAATGAAATAATAGTCAGCTATTAAAACAGGATAAAGTCCTGCCACTTGTGACAAGGTGGACAGGACTGGAGGGGATTATGCTAAGCAAAGGAAGTCAGAAGGAAAAAGACAAATAGCGGATGGTGTCTCCTCTACATGGAATACAGAGAAACAAAACAAAGGGGCAAACAAAACCAAATCGAGAACGAACTTAGAAATCTGACTGTAGGACGGAGGCTGAGGGCAAGCAGCAGCGCGTGCAGGGAACGGACTACGGTGAGGACTTCAGCCATGGTAGGTGTGGTGGGGGACATCCTCTCAGGGGTCTGAACCTCTACCTCTGAATCACGTCCGGTGATGTAAGCCAATGCGGCCGAGTGAAAAAGGCAAGAATTAAAATAGCAGTAAGTGTAAAAGAAAGAACTCACTGAGGAAGATGTCTCTAAGTCGGCGTAGATCATACATAAGTCAAACATCATCAAAAACATCATTTATTGCATTAAAAAGCGCATACGTCTTTTACTCATAATAACATCAACTATAATTTATTTCAAGTAAAGGAAAAAGTTCATTTCAGTACATCATGTACTTTTTAACTTCTTCACAGGAATTTAATCACCAGAAACAAAAAGATGTGGTCTCAACTTTGGGAAAAGTATGTTAAGGAAGAAAACACTATGTGAAATAAGCCCCAGTGTCTCTGCAGACCCAATATGTCAGCACAGCGGGGAGAGCCGCGACCTTGGGGGATGCAGACCCACAAAGCTGATTCTTTCACACAACTCTCCTTTTTTTTTTTTTAAGGCAGATTCCCAGAGCGCCATTTCTCTCTTCCTCACCAGCCCACAACCAACTACCCAATCACACGCACCACCCACAATCGGCCCCTGCCCCCACCTCTGGTAACCCTGGTAACCACCATTCTGCTGTCAGTGCCTAGGGTTGGTTTGATTTTACTTGTTGAACAAATAAGTATTTCTGACAGAAATAATGCAGCCTAGCCCTCTGAGTGCAGGCCCCAGAGACAGGTTACCGGGCCGGCACTTCACTTGCTACACGCTCAGCCTTAGACAAGCTGCTCAGTCGCTTGGCGGCTCAGTTCCCTTCATGAGCAACGTGGGGCAAAGTAGTCCAGCAGCTCCTGGAATAACATCATTTCATCATAACACTGGTGAGAAAAAACAAGCCAGCCTCCTTGCACAAAATGATGGTGGTCAAGGTCCTCTTTCCTTATAGGTCCTTTGGCCTCAAGACAGTTTCCAAGAAGCTATCAAGGATGTTGAGTGAGGACTTACTGTGGCTATTTCAGAGGGTTATTGGAGTGAATGAAGCTGTTAATCACACAAAGCATTTAGCCACTGACTGTTATGGAATAAAAAACATGGGGCCCTCCCTCGTGGCTCAATGGGTTAAAATGCAGCACTATGAAGTGATCCCGCAGCCACTGCAGCAGGAGTTCCATCCCCAGTCAGGGAGGTGACCCACATGGTGCGGCAGACCTCTCCTGACCTGACCGCTGCTCCCCTCGGCAGTGTACTTCGTTGATCTGCCTGTTCTGCTCCCCGCTCTGTCTCTGGTGAAGCCTCTCACTGCCCCTGCACCTCTGACCTGTACCCAAGTTCTGTATGCACAAATAAATAAATCTTTATTTAAAAAGAAAAATAACATGGTAGTTTAAGATCGTTAACGTACAGGTGAACTATCAGGCAGCAAGACACAAGGTCTGGCTTAGAATTACGACCCCACAATGAGTTCAAACTCTGTATCGCCTTCCCAATGACAACTGCTTTGGGGCCAGAACACCACCGCCAACCTTTTCTCCTTCAACTCATGTGCAGAGGCGAATGGCTCATGTTCCTTATCCCTACCCCAGGTCCTGCAGACAAGGAAACCTCTTCTAGGTGAGACCACGTTTGAATATAAAACGTTTGAAAAATGCTGAGACGCTTCCCCTAAATGGTCACATGGGGACTAAAATATCTGGAAAACCATTCTGCAACAAAACACAAAAATATGGGGAAAGAAAATGAAATCCTCTCTAATGCCTGGCTGAGCTGGCGGGAAAGCTAAAGGAATCCTCCGCAGCCAAAACCATTACCGGGGGACTATCTGGAGAGAAGACAGGTGAGAACAGCCCACACTCTGGAGCAGGTGTCAATGCCCAGGTGACTGGCACAGATTCAAAATCTGCCCCCTGGGAATCAGATCAGAGAAAACACCGGAGGCTGAACAATCTGGGCGAGAATAGAATTTTTAAACAGGACACAAGAGGCACAGAGAATAAAGACAGAGATTGACAATTTAGGTTACATTAATTTCTTTCATCAGGAGACATCAGAAAGATGATGAGACAAGCCATAAATTGGGCGAAGGTATCTGTGACACGGTTAAGTAACTAAGAAAGAACATCAAGGATATATGACAGACTGCAAGTCAAAAAAAAAGACGAACACCTAATGGAAAACGGAAAGAATTAACACAAATAGGAATCTCACAGAATAGGAAACAGGAATTGCCCCCAATTACATGAAAAGATCCTCCGTTGATTGGCGGGAGCAAGCCAATGGTGAATGGGGTGGTAACACACATCTGAGGAAGTGCGAACTTACTTCCCTAGGTCGCATACAGTGTTGTAAACCTGTGTTACCTGAATAAAAATGAATAAGCAAAAAACATATTGGAATCATCTTCAAAACTATACATTCATTGCTATGATAAGTGTCTTTGAGAACCACCTTACTCGCTACCTTCTGAATGTATGGCTTGGAGAAAAACTTATTTGTTGTTCAATTCTCAATATTCTAGGCTATTTCTTAACAATTGAAATTTGAGGGGAAGGCATGTTCCCTTTATTCACTCAAATCATCCTCATTCAGTACTTAAAGGATAAATAACTGAAAATGCAGGGACATATTTGAACATGAGCTTAAAGAGAAAATGATAGTCCAAAAATCACTAAAGGCAAGGCTGCCTTAGATAATTCCAAACAACTAGATGGCAACAGGTAAATATCAGCATTGGCTTCAAAAATCTGTGATGTCAGGGTTTTCAAGAGCAGCTTTAAAGAACAGGCTGAAAAAGACAACATGTGGGGACCTCCCTGGTGGCACAACGGGTTAAAGAGGGCACTATAAAGCTAGCCGCAGCGGCTTCAGCACAAGTTCGATCCCCGGCCAGGGAGCTGACCCACATGGCACAGCAGACCTCTCCTGTCTCACCCACTGTTCCCCTCAGGTGTGTACTTTGTCAGTCTGCCTGTTCATCTCCCCACTCTCTCTCCTCTCTCGTGAGTCCTCTCGCCAATCCTGCACCTCTAGTCTGTACCCCATAAATAAATAAATAAATAAATCTTTTAAAAACAAAAATACAAGATGTGTCAGAAGTCACAATGTCCATCACACCTATGACTACAGGCCAGATCTCTTATTTTGTGGCTAGTCACCTTTTCTTGGGTTCAGAAAATCTAATTTGAAGTACACAGCCATCTGCAGCGGTAAATCTGATTAAAATTATTTCCTTTAAAAAATTATTTACTTTAGTTTACAATGCACACAAAACACATAGCATCTGATAATGGGCCTTCAAATGTGTTAAGTAAGGAAACAAAATGCCCCCCTTGAAAACGACAAGTGAAAAATGGCAAATAAAAACAGTTACTACTTTTTGCTCTGTGACTAACCATACAGGCCGGCTGGCGACTGCAAACGCAAAAGATGTCCTGCGAATATGAAAATTCCTTTTGAGTGTCATCGAGGAGTCTAGAAATACCTAATCATGTCATTTCCATTGATGTAGAAGAAATATTACAGATAACTTCCTACGGTTTTTCTTGTCATCAAACTGTACGTTGAAGTCAATGCTTTCAACTGACAGTTGCAAGTGAACAGCTGATGAACAATAACTCTGCCCAAGAACTTGGAGTCCTGGCTGACAGCAGCAAGCAGGCGCTGAATCAGTCGCAGTATAGTGGAAAGGGCAGGTCCACAATAATCAGACCCTCCAGCCACAAAGTAACTCAAAATTAATGTTCCAATAGCATCTACAAGCTTCTGTTTGGCCTAGAAGCTTTACAAAAAAGTGTCATTAGCAACTTGTCAAAAAGAAGTCACCAGGCCCTCCCTGGTGGCGCAGCGGGTTAAAGCACAGCACTAAGAAGTCAAAGCCACCTCTGCATGAGTTCGATCCCCGCCTGCCCCGGAGGTGACCACATGGCGTGGCAGACCTCTCCTGGCCCGCCCGCTGCTCCCTTCAGCAGTGTATTTCATCAATCTGCCTGTTCTGCTCCCCACTCTGTCTCTGGTGAATCCTCTCACCCTCCACATCTCTGGCCTGTACCCCAGTTCTGTATGAATAAATAAATAAATCTTTTAAAAAAAAAAAGAAGTCACCAGATGATTGTGTATAATAAATACATTACACATTTAAACATACAAAGTATATAAAGTATACAAAGTTATACAAAGTATAACTCAATTTTGAAACTTGATTTCCAGTGAATAGAATGTTATTTTTTGTAGAACCGTTGTGGGGAGGGGAGGGCTAACTAGATTTTTTATTCCAGTTATATTGGTTTAATGACTAGACTTTTTTAAGTTCAGATTTCCATTTATTATTTATTAAGAAATCACTGAAATATCGGTGCACCAAAGTAATAATGCTGCTGACACATTATTTTTTTAAAACTATTGGCTCTTGGGGGCTCCCTGATGACATGAGGATTAAGTCTCAATGCTATCAATCTACATTCAGCCACTGCAACATAAGTTTGATCCTGGCCAGGGAGGTGACACACAGGGCGCAGCAGACCTCTCCTGTCTCCCCACTGCTCCCCTCAGCAGTGGATTTCAGTAATGTGCCTATTGTGCTCCCCACTCTGTCTCCGGTGAGACCTCTCAACCCCTGCCCATTTGACCTACACCCAAGCTCTTGTATGCACAAAAAATAAATCTTAAAAAAAAACATTGGATCTTTATGTCTACAGATATGTTTCAGAAACTGATCCATTTCTTAAACGACGTATATGTCAGAATCTCATTTTAATATTAACTAAATTCTAAGTAGATGGAAATGTTCTCAGTAGGAAATCAGCCCTGTCTGTTTCAAGGAAGTACAGACAGGAACAAGTACATAAACTTTCAAGCTGAGCCATAAGGGGTGTGAGCAATTGTGGAAAGAGCGCCTCATTCACAAATGCATCAGCTCTCCCGAGCTTATCACAAGCCCTCTCCTCTAAGACACACCCGGGTGATGCCACCTCTGTCCTGAACAGATGCAGTGGCCTCTTTGTGCTCTGCGAAAGGACAATTTTAAAATAACATGACAAAATGATTTTCCTTTACACATAATTTACATTATATATTTTATGCTTCCAGAACACTTGCATATATAAAACAACTTCATGGCCCTCCCTGGTGGTGCAGCAGGTTAAAGCACAGCAGTGAGAATCTAAAGCCGCTTCTGCATGAGTTCGATTCCCGCCTGCCCTGGAGGTGACCACATGGCGCGGCAGACCT
>NW_004567120.1:35465762-35479339 GCF_000260355.1 Condylura cristata
TTAAAAAAAAAAACAGAAGAGAATGGGAATATACTAAGAGTAGACCTAACATGCGACCCACCAACTCCACCCCTAAAGCATCTCCCTGAAGAATGCAGACAGCCATGCAAAGGACAGATGCTGTCCTGGGTTCACTGCAGCTCTAGTTACAATAACCAAGTTTTGGAAACAACCTTCCTGCCCAAGGACAGAGCGGTGGGTTGGGAAGATACAGTGTTTGCACAGTGGAAAGTACTCAGCTATAAAAAAAAAAAAGGTGAAATCTTGCCATTTGCAACACGGATGGCACGGGGGGAGGGGATGACGCCGAGCAGAATAAGTCAGAAGGAGAAAGACAAATACTGGCTGATTTCACTCATTTGTGGAATAGAGAGAAATAAAATAACAGGGTCAGATGAAACAAAATCAAAAGCCTCCAAATGTGACTGTAGCGCTGAAGCTACCACAAGGGGAGAATGGAAGTGGGTGGTCTAGTGTAAAGCACTATGGGAGCTCATTGTGTGATGGCTACAGTGGCGTGGCGCGTGTGTGAAGTGTGAACACCCTCTAAATCACAGTGTTGTAGCTAACGTACTGAAGTGTGGGCAAGGAGAGCGTTGGAAAGGGGAGCCCGGGAGGCAGGGATGAAAGGGCCAGTGTGCCAGAGAAGAACAAAGTGGTCAAGTGGTCGGTGGCCACGGGCATCTTGCTGTGTCTCTTGTGCGTTAATTAAGAGCATGAGGCTGGGGGAGCTTTTTCTTCCTCTGCCCTTCAGACTGAAACCCACCCGGTGGAGATGGGGGCACCACTGTCCTGGGGACCTGCCTAGCTACCACCAGTGAACTCCGCCCATCTGTGTAAAGCACCAGCCAAGCCACAGTGGCACCGGCCCACCCTGGGAAGCCCCTGCCAGTTCCTGGAAGACACCTCCCCCCCACCCGGGGAAGGTGACCACAGGCTGCACTCCAAGGGAACCTGGCCAGCCCAGCCAGTCTTTGCTAGTGTTTGCAGATGCAGAAACATTTGCCTCAAAGGGAATTTCCTGTTGTCCCACCCTAGGCCACTCACTTGAAACACAAAAACAGCAGGCCACCACTTGGGTTGCTTCGTGGTGGTTTTATCTACATTGAAGCTTTTGTGTTTCTGGCCTCTTAGACTTCTAGTTCTAAGCATAATTTGCAATTTGGCAGTAGAAATGGAAGCCTTCTAAACTCAGAAAAAACTACAAATGAATAAGCATCCAATGTCAGCACGGAGCACCAGAATATTATAGTGATTAATCACTAAGTGCCTCACATTGATCGCACCCTGTGTGCTGTAACCACAATGTGCACAAGTACAAAGTAAGGCTCAGGTATGTGCGAAGTTGGTCTGCAGGCTCAATGCAGTCCTTTCAAAATCTCAACTGGCTTTTCATGCCAAAAATCCTAAATTTTGCTAATTCTAAATTTATATGGAAATATAAGGATCCCAGAAGTGTCCCAACAATGTTGAAAAAGACAGAATTGAAAAAGTCTCACTTCCTGATTTCAGAATTTAGCACAAAGGTAGTCATCAAGACAGGTGTAATGCTAGGCTTTGCGAGAATGAGTGGGATGGAGTTGACAGTCTCAAAATAAGCCCTGATATCAACGGCCATCTGAGTTCACACTGGGCACCAAGACATTTCAAAGAACGAAGATCGCTCCTTTCAGCGCATGGTGCTGCGGACACCTTGCTGCGTGCGTACGCAAACCCAAGAAACTGGGCACTTAACTTACAGCATATGCAAAAGTCACCTCAAAGTAGATCAAAGACCTGCATGTAAGAGCTACAGCCATAAAACCCAGTCCAAAAAAAAAAAGTGTGATTTATTTGTGACTTTGGATTGCAGGCAATTCTTTTATCACATGTGGTATGAAAGCACAGGAGACAACAGAAAAAGGAGAGAGCAACAGGCAGAGGTAACCCGGTCTCCACATCATCTGTCAGCTGGGAAATGCAAACTGAAACCGCAAGGAGCTTTCAGGCGACACCTGCTAGAACCGCTTGCATCAAAGGGTCCAGAAACTAGTGCTAGCCAGGATGCGGGTGACGCAAAGCCGGGGCACTGGACAGAGGGATGCCAATTGTGTTGGCACCCAGGAAACAGTAGTTTACTCAAAAGCAGGCTTCTCAACAACAACAAGATACATGAAAAGATGTTCCTCCTCACTTAGCATGAGGAAAATGCACATCCGCAGTGTGATTCCCCCTCAGGGGTTAGCACAGTGACTGTGCAAAAGTCAAGAATAATATGTCTGCGAGCTGTGGACATAAGGAATGCTGGAGGCACTGCTGGGGGTGGACAGTGGTGAAAACACAATGGAGATTCCTCTGAAAATGACACCCAGCGCTGCCATGTGTCCCAGGAACCCCACTTCTAGCTATTTAGCCCATTTAGCCCAAGAAAATCAAAACGCTGACTGGAAAAGACATCTGCCTCCCACAGGCACTGCAGCTACTCCCGGCAGCTGAGACACCGCGACAACCCAAGTGGCAACGTGACCGAGTCGATAAGGAGGGCTGATGGTGGGACACCGCTCAACTGTAACAGCAGTGGAGGCTTGCGCTGTGTGACAACTTGGCTGGCAGAGGGCATGACGCTAGACTGAGGCAGTCAGTCGGAAGGAGGAAAGCAAATAACAGACGATTTCACTCGCTGCCTGCCGGGGAAAGTAAAGCTACAAAGCCAACAAAAAGCCAACAAAAACCCGACCAAAACAAACCCTTAGACTCTGCCAACAGATGGTGCTTATCAGTGGGGAGGGAGCTGCGATGGGTAAAGGGACCAACTGTGGGCCCTGCCAGGGCAGGCGGACAACAGTGCTGAGGTGACAAACTGCAACCTGAAGCCCACAGTGTTGCAAATCAGCATCACCTCAAGAAAGAAAACCCAGGCAGCCCCGGCCTGCCGGACTCTGCAGCTGTCCCTTTTCACAGGCCTTTCCCTTCGCAAGGCAGCGGCAGCTCTCGGCCCACCTGTGACTATGCAGAGGCCTCTCTGTTCCTTTCTCCTTTTCCCAATAAACCTGTCCTCTTAAAATGTTAAAAAAAAAAAATCAGAACTACCATTTGATCCATCAATTCCGTTTCGGGATGTTTATCCAGAGAAAACAAAACCAGCACCTCCCCATGCTCAAGCCAGCTTATTTACAGCAGCTGAGACATGGAGACACGGAAGTGCTCATCAGCGGATGAACAGATAAAGGCAGCAGACATATACGTGCCTCCTATGCACTTAGAGACAGAAAAACTTCAAAAAGCATAAAATCTTGCCCATTTGCCAAAGCACGGATAGAGCTAAGCTAAGAAAAATAAGTCAGAAAGGCAAATACCTAACATGATCTCACTTACATGTGGAATTAAAAAAAAAACTCACAGATGAAAGAGATGAGTGGTTACCAGAAAGAAGGGGGAGTGGCTGAAAGGGGCAAAAAATGTCCAAACTTCCAGTTATAAAATAAGTAAGTCATGGGGTGTCACGCGCAGCTTGGGAACTACAGTTGGAAGTTCTATCGTGCACCTCTAAAAATTACTGAGAGTTGGGCTCTCCCTGGTGGCACAGTGGGTTAAAGCGCAGCACCCCGAAGCTCTCCCAAGCCAATGCAACACGATCCCTGGCCAGGGAGGTGACCCACTTGGTGCAGCAGACCTCTCCTGACCTGGCCCCCCCTCAGCAGTGGATTTCAGTCAGTTGGCCTCTTCTGCTCCCCACTCTGTCTCTGGGGAAGCCTCTCACACGCCGCATCTCTGGCCTGTACCCCAATTCTTGTACACATAAATAAATTAGTCTTTAAAAAACAAAAGAAAATTACTGAGAGTAAAACTTAGAAGTTCTCGTCACAAGAAAAAAATTATATTAATGTATGATGATGGATATTAACTAGACTTATCATGCTGATCAAATCATTTCAGTTGTACATCTGAAACTAATATGTCACTGGTCACTTACACTTCAATTTAAAAAACTGAAAACAGGCCCTCCCTGGTGCCGCAGCAGGCTAAAGCACTGCACTGAAAAACTAAAGCCACTTCCACCTGAGTTCGATCCCCGCCTGCCCCGGAGGTGACCACATGGCGTGGCAGACCTCTCCTGGCCCGCCCGCTGCTCCCCTCAGCAGTGTACTTCGTCGATCTGCCTGTTCTGCTCCCCGCTCTGTCTCTGGTGAATCCTCTCACCCTCCGCATCTCTGGCCTGTATCCCAGTTCTGTATAAATAAATAAATTAAAAAAAAACTGAAAACAGAGAGCTAAACAAAAATAAAAAAGGTTAAGCTTTGCTTCAAAGTTAAAAACCTACCTTGTGCTTCAAGTGAACTTAACATAGTAGCCTGATGCTGGCTTATAAGGATGCACAGCTGAAACCTATACAATGTTAACATGCAAGTATTACTTCAAGAAAATGTAAAAAAAAAAAAAAAAAAAAGCCCTAAGAATGGGAGGTTACAAATCAAATATCTCCTTACAATCTTGAATCCAGGCTACATAAAGAACTCTTAAAACTAACCAGTAGAAAGAGGACTAGCCTGATTTAAAAATCAGCAAAGAATCTGCATAGACATTTACCCAAAGAACATATATAAATGGCCACTAAGCACGTGACTTGTAGTTCAAGAAATGCAAATCATCAAATCAACACAGAAATCAGCTCACACCTGCTAGGATAAGTGGAAATCAAAAAGAGATTGACAAATCCTGGAAAGAGAATTTCTTTTGAAATTCTCACACAATGATGAAGGGACAGTAAAATGATCCACTCACTGCTTTGGAGAGCTCTGGGAATTCCTCAAAAAGTTGAGCATACAGTGTCTCAACAACATAGTAATTCCAGTCCTAGATACACACTCAAGAGAAATGAAAAGGTGGCCACACAGAAACTTGCATGAGACCTAAGGGCATGGAAGACACAGGGAATTCAGTCCTTACCAACTGAGCCTCACTTCAGAGTCAGGGGAATAAAAGCAAAAATAAACAATCAGGAATCCATCAACTAAAAAGTTACACAGCAAAAGAACTGTGCATTAAAATGAAAAAGCGTCTCACTGATCAGCAGGTATGTGCACAACATACATGTGCAAGCAGTCAACATCTGAAACATACCAAACACTCATAAACCTCAACGACAGAGACAACCCACTTTAAAGCTGGGCAGAGGATCAGAGAAGTGGCCAGCAGCACATGCGGAGATGTTCATCATCTTTATTGTCAGAGAAATGCAAATCAAAAGCACAATGTGGCATTGTCAACCACCTGTGAGAATGGCTAGGCCCAAAAGCCAGGGAGGAGTGCTGGACAGGGTGTGGAGGGAGGGGAACTCGGTACACCCTTGGTGGGAATAAAAATTGGTGCAGCCCTTATGGAAAGCAGTGAGAGACCTCAAAAAAACAACAAGAGAAATTCCAGAGGATCTAGTTAGCCCACTTCTGGGGATTTCCCCCAAAACACAAAAACGTGAATGCAAAGAGACATGTGCACCCCTTGTTTATTGCAGCACTATTTCCAGCAGGCAAGATCTGGAAACGTTAGTGCCCGTAGTCAGAAGGCTGGATAAAGATGTGGAAGATGTACACACGGAACATACTCGCGCCAGAGACTTCCTCCTGCGGCCTGAGGCAACGTGCATGCACCTAGGTTATTAGGTTCAGTGAAATAAGTCAGAGGGAGAAGGACACTACTGGACTGTTTTCACTCCCATGTGGGATTATAGAGAAACAAAACAGTGGAACAGACATAACTAAACCAAAACCACCCTCAGAAATCTGACTGCAGATTTGGACTGTAGGGGGGGGTGGTTGTCATAAAGGGGGAGAGGAGGGACCCAATAGATGATGGCGGATTATGGGTGCTTTGTGGCGGCGGTAGTGTTGTTACAGTCATCTAAAGAGGTGTGAACCTGTACCCCTAAATCATAGGCTGCTGTGAACCAATACTGACTCACTAAAATACAATTTAACATACAAAATTAAAAAGAAAAATAAGTAAAAACAGGCAGGCATGTATCTGCTGGCTCATAACTTCCCAGAACAGAGCACACACATGTAAATTACAATTGCTGCTAAAAGGTCTGCCTGCCCAGCTTCTGCAGGATGGACAGCCGGCTCCTTCATGGCGCAGGTGACAACACCGTTATGAAGTATTATAGACAGAAACAGAGAAGACAATCTACCTTTCAGAGTAAATTTCGAGATATTACGTCACTATCTTTGCTAATTCAACCCTTTAAACCCCAAACTTTACTGTCAGTGTAAAATGGCCCTTCTTTTCAATTCACCATCAGTCTGGTTTTGCCACTAAAATGTTTTCCATGAAAATATTTCCAATAAAATAGATTAAGAAAATCATAGTACGCACTGAAAGTGAAAAGGCAAATGAAATGCCGGGTCTGCTCGACTGGCCGGCCGCAATGGCTGCTTACTATCTCTAAGTAACAAAGAGCAGCGTGGGGAGGCCTCAACTGCACCCTGAGTGGCAACCGCGTAGGACTCAGCCCCAGGCTTCCTGGCCCCGTAGAGAAGGGCACTTTACATTCAAGCTGTAGGTTCCTTCTATGAAAAGCTTTAAACACAGATCTCTTCCAGGTACAAATTGTGTTGGTTCCGGACTTTAAGCGAAGAAACAGGAGTCACAGTGACCTGTGAGCAAATCTGCCATTGCAGACATTTGAACAACAAAATAGACAAGTGATTTGTCTCTTTGGAGCACCACTTCGACTTTGTGCTTTTCTTCCTCTTCAAAAAATGTTGTTGTGCAGAGAGAGTCACAAGTCTCCACTGGTGGACAGAAGCACAATCTCTTCTCACAGGTCTTGTTGCTTTCCTACACCCACTCCTGCAGATGTTAAACACTACCTGCAAGGGTTATGATGCCCAGCTTTACCCGGCCAGCCCCCTGAATGCTGAGCTCCTGAGCTAACCGCCTACTCAGCATCTCCAGACGGCTATCTGACTGGCACCTGAGAGTTGGCAGGTCTGGAGTCAGACTTCTGATGCGCATGACTTCTCCTACACTACAAATCTTCGCCACTGATGACAACTCCTGCACGCACGGCACAAAGCTCGCAGACTCATCCTCGATGCCTCCCTTTCTCACATACCCCATCTATCCAAAGCAGTAGCAAATCCTTTCGGCTCTTCAAAATACATCCAGAATCTGACCCTACTCACCTTCATTATTATCTTTCTGGTTCAAATCATCATCATCAATCATAATGCCTTCCTAACTTGGTCTCCTTGCTTCCACTTTAAGCCTATTCGCCACCAGCAACCAGAAGGATGCTATGAAAACCTAAGCCATGAACTCTCATTAGGGAAATGCAATTCAAAAGCACAAGGACATTTCAGTGCACACCTGTTAGAATGGCTATTATCAAAAAGTCAAGAAGCAGTAAGTGCAGTGAGGATGTGGAGCAAAGTAACCCTGTGCCTACACTGTTGGTGGGGACCTAAGTTGGTACCAGACACTTTGGAAACGATATGGAGATTCACCAAAGAATTAAAAACAGAACTACCATATGATCTACTAATCCCACTTATAAGTATTCAACTGAAAAATAGAAAACACTAGTTAATAAAGACATACTTACCTCTATCTTCACTGCACTTCTATTCATAATAGCCAAGACATAGAAACAACCCCAGTGTCCAGTGGTGGACGAGTGAATAAAGATGTGGTGTGTATATATGTGTACGTGTGTATGCAGGTGTGTATGTAAGTAATTCATACTGTGGAATACTACTCTGTCGTAAAAAATGATGAAACCTTGCCATTTGTGACAGTATGGAGGGAACTGGAGTAGATTATGCTGAGTGAACTAAGTTAGAAGGAAAAAGACAAATACTGAATGGTGTCACCGTTTATGGAATATTAAAAAAAGTAGACTATAAAGAAAAATAAAAGCAAAAAACAAGCACAACAAAACCAAACCCATATATAGATACCAAAATGGTGGTTACCAAAAGGGAAGGAGGTAGGGAGGAATGACTGGTGGTGGATGTGGCATGAAATACAAGGTGCAGGAGTGAGAAATTTTATACCTAGAACCTACACAGTGTTGCAAACTAATGCTACTGTTATAGGGCACCCCAATTCTGTTAAGAGAACAGGGGGGAGGGGCACCCCTAAAGCCCCAAAAACCTGCCTGCTCTAAGTGGGTTCTGCCATCCGCCGCAACAAGACAAAACATATAAAACTTTAATGAAAAGGGACTTTAATGCAGTGAATATACAATATGGAACACAAAGAATAGAACTTCTAAATCAAACACCTGAAATGACCCATCCCCTCATGGCAAAACTCCACCCAAAAAGGATTGCCCAAAGCAAGCCCTGAAAGCTGCCACTAGACTAAAGCACCTTCTGGCCGGGACCCATGGAAAAGGCAAAATCTGGGAGGAAAAGAGCACAATCAAAATCAATATAAACACTGCCGTAGTCACCTCCCTACAGGTCTCTCACCCACATCTGCCTTAGCCAGTCCAGAGTCAGGAAACAAGCCCGTTTCTTCCTCACAGGCTTGCTGCTCCATGTAGCTTCCTCAGGTCTCCTCCTTCTCCATCAGGTTTCATTCTCTTCTTCTCTCTTGATTCCTTCTCTTCATTTTTTTCTTTCCTCAGCTCCACCCTCCTTCTGGGTGGGGCAGGGAACCTGGAACTTCCCTTTTTCCTAGGCACCACCCTGTTACACTACCTCGATTGAAAGAAGCAACAAAACAGGAGCCATTCCTCTGCCAAAGTGTCCAGTGGCTCCTCATCAGGCTCAGGATAGAAGCTCAAGTTCTTACTCAGCTCTCGCACACACCCCTGCTAGGACTCTGGCTTCACCACAGCACACAGGAGCACAAATTCACACTGCCTCAGTCACCAGGGGCCTCTCCTGTTCCCTGAACTGGACAACACTCTCTCATCTGAAAGCCTCGACATGCATTGTCCAAACACTCGACCTCAGGGTTCCACACCTGAAGGTGGCGCTGGGCGGCCAGCTGAAGCTACACAACAGGGAAGGCAGGCAGGTGGGAAGGAGAGAGGAGAGGGCTCTGGACGCTAAGTCTTGCCCTGAACTCTGGTGCTGCTGGCAAGGAGACAGGGCAGGTGACACTGGGAGGATGACAAGGGCATGCTCCTTTTCCTAGGCTTCCTCGCCAGGGGTGTCTAAGAGTTGTGGCAAGCTTCTGGGCCGCCCTGGTTTGGTTGGGCATTTGCCCATGAGGGGTTTGTAATTTGGGTGCTTGGGAGGTAACTCGGATTAGCAAAAAAGTCCCTTTCTCTCTCTATGCTCAGAGTCTGCGCAAAAGCTTGGGGCACCGGGGTGCTCCTTGGTCACACAGTAAGCAGACCACTCCCTCCCTCAGCCCCTTCAGATCTTCACTAAGAGTCACCTTCCCATAGCTGGAAGGCCCCAAAGAGTCAGACTGCTAATGACGGAGGGTTTAAGTAATAGAGGGCAGCGGCTGCTTTCAGATGCTGTTGCCTCAGGCCTCCCTGCCTCTGTCTATTGTCTTGGCCAGCGCCAAGGGCTACTGCCTGAGTCCATCTCCATTATCACCTCAGTGGCTGCATCGCTGCATCTGCATAGAAAGGGCATAGAAAGGGGCTGGCCCAGGTGGCAATAAACAGGAGGCTTCTTCCCCTTTGCTTCTGCCCCAGGGCAGGCAAGGCACCTTTGAGAAGTTTTTGAGCAATTAGCACCCAGAGAAGGCTGAGGGGATGTGCCCAACAGGGACTTTGGCTGTCAGTTCTCAGAGGCACCTTCTACAGGGAAGTGCCTGATAAAATGCCTCTTGACTTCCTGATCAATTCTGAACACTGTTCCACACTTGCTGGCTGGCTGGTTTAGCAAGGAAGTAAAACACCACCGTCAGTACTGCAGTACCCCAGCTCAACAGGCGAGCGGCCGTTCATTGAGAATCGATCCAACAGTGCCCACCCTCCAGAATATGACCAAGAGCTGGGAAGAACACTGGAAGCCTGGGTAGTGAGATTCATGTACGTCAGCGGAGCCTCCCACAGCCAGACTAAGGGTCAGACTTTCCTCGCAGTTTGCTAACGGGTTCGCATCTCGTTTCCTAGTGAGAAAAAGCATCAGAGGTGCATGGAGGAGAGGTGCAGAGGACCAGGCAGTAACCGGTAGTTAGCAGGGGTGATCAAATTAACAAGGGCAAGAAATAGTAGCTATCGGAGAGGGCTGTCGCGGAGATTAGATTAGAGAACAGGCCCTGCACAGGCAGACGCAGGACAGTCTGTGCCGCGGCCCGCGGACACTACCCGACTAAGGACGTTAGAAGGGCAAACTTAGTGGGAAAGGATGCAGTTACACCCAGGTTCGCGACCAGACAGCCAGTAATGTTTTGGAAAAGCCTGCCATCTGAGAAGGCTGCAGATTTGGGGAGGGAAGAATCCAGCACTGAAAGTGCTGAATGCGGGGTAGCCGGCAGAATCAGTGACATGCAACAAGCTCCGCACACAGCTGCTTGACGGGGCGACCGTCCTGGGCGACACAGCTCTGGGCTCTGCAGCGCACGCCGGAAAATCAAATTTGCGGTGACCAGCTTTTCACAGTGGCGAGTCTGCGTTTCCTGGGGTTACTTCAGCCCAGTGGGGTGTGCCTTTTTTGTCCTGCACGGGATACAAAAATGTTTTGCCTTTTTCCTTCATTTTCTCATGTTGAGATAAAAAAAACAAAAAACTTGGGGGTGCTTTCTTAAGGTCGAGTTCAAAAGCTAATTTTACACTTGTGGAGCTACTTCTGCACTAGGGTCTCAGAGCTATCGGGGTGACCGGCAGGTAAGCAGCTTTAAAGGGCAGAGCCAGGGCCGGGTGGGGTGTAGCAGGCACCATAAGGCAGAAATAACGGTGCCTTCCACCCTGCTCCTCACACACTGGCCAGCTCCCTCTGAAAGTTCCACAGACTGTGTATGCAAAAGTGACCCCCAAATTTGCTCTTGCTCCTCTAATCCCTGCCTTGGGGGAATCTCGTGGCACCCAGTCACCCTAAGCAGAAACCTGGAGTCTGTCTGCTCAGAAGAGGTGTCCCTCACACCTCACAACTAATCTCAAGCCGGTATCACTGCCACATTCTTTTTCTCAATTGCCCTCAAGCCTCTCCCCAGAACAGCCAGGGCCCCATTACTCTCTGAGATGTGCCCAGGTTTCTCCAGTTGTTTTCGAACTGACCCCAAATGTCCAGTCCTCTTCCCCATTCCCACCCCACACTCACGCACGGTGCCCATCGCACGTGGCCACACAGCTCTTTGTAAAAGCCAGGCGCCTGCCTCGTGCCACCCAGTGTCCACCACCTTGCGCTGCAAGAGCATCATGCTGGTCGTCCCCGATGGACACAGCCCTAATGGCTTCTGCAGTGCCCAGCCCTGCCCTTCCGGCAGCACCACAATGGTTATACAAACAGCCTGAGCAGCTCTCGGCCTGCCCCGCCCCGACTCCTCCAAGTTTCTCTCTCCTGGGCTTCCCCTGGTTCTTGCCAATCATTGCCAACCCAACTATTCCCCACAGACATGTCTGCTCTCTCCTTCCAGCTTGTTTTGCACCCCCTTGCCTAGAGTATCCCTGTCTCTGCGTAACCCCACCACCCTCCATCCCCACCCTCAGTCCATCTGCATATCTGAAACAGCCCTGAAGAGTCAACACTTGTATCAGCAGCTCCCCAAAGTCTTGAGCTGGAACACACTGGTGAGCAATCCAGTGTGTTGAAGTCAGTGCTGAAGTGCTCTTTCAGAACCGCAAAGAAAGGCTTTAGGAAGCACAACTCTCAAATACCTCCGACCCTTTCCACACGTGAAGTGACTGGACTGCACTGTGTGTTTTATGAGGCTGTAGAGCAGCTACGAACCACTGCCAGGACACTGTTCACCTGTGCCAGGGTGGAGGGTACTGTTCAACATGCTGAAGGGCAAAAAAGTGCTGCAGGTCCACATGACACACAGCACAGCAACCGGTGTCACTATAGGCCTGGAGCTCTGCAACGACACAGGCCGGGTCCGGCCAATCTGTAGCCGTGGTCAAAGACAGAGGAAGAAACACGGCGCTGCTGTAGAAATCTATTTGTCCGTTACATCTTATATCCAGATAGCTGAGAACAATTAATTTATAGCTGTGTGCTACTAAAAAAAAAGATAACAAACCATAGAAACCTGGACTTACATTTGACAGCCTACTTCTTCACATGAATCACCCATTTCTCCTGACATTTATTCTTTAGCTCTCAGGGAGATGGAAGATGAAAGATGGGGAGGGAAGAGGGTTGTCAATGGAGAGAAAACTCGAAGTGCTCTCCCTGGGCAGCACAGGTTTCAGTGAAGTTGCTTTTGCAGCATCAAAAAACCACTTCCTAAGTCAGAAAAACCAAGACAAATCCCAGATGGCTTCACTCGCATGGACTATAGCGAAACAAAGCAAAGGAATGGACAAAACTACACCAAGCAAACCTTAGAAATCTGACTGCAGAAATGAGGGAAAGGAGGGAGCAGAGGGAGGAAGAGCCCAATGGACAAGGGGATTGACCTCATCTGAGGTGTCCTAAGTCAACATCGCCTCAATAAAAACAAGTAAGAAAGCACACTCCGACCGCTTAAGACCGGTGAAAGTGTGTGCCCTGTCCCACACTCACTCCTTCAGGGTTGAGAAATAAACGCTCTTACCACCTGCAACCCACAACAGCTGGGGCTAGCAGCACCTGCTGAGACCACCTGGCCAGCAGCCTGGCCTTGCTGCGCCCACTGCATGGTCAAGCTCCAAGGATGACGGGGTGGGATAAGGAGGGCGACTCGCACTGGCAACCTGATTTTCCAGAAAGTGGCATCTAGTCTATGGGGGGGTGGTGCTACCCAAAGTCTCCCTACAACACCAAGCACTTGCTAAGCCAAAGCTACAATGTGAGGAGCTGCGGAGAGGCCGTGCACTCCAGGGCCTCTGAAGTCTGCAACGCCCAGGCTGCATTTTAGGTCCCAAAGCAGCACCCCGCTCTCGGTTGCCCCGTGCGTGGATCCGCGGGGTCACTTGCGCAGGTATGGAGCCCCAGGGCTGCAGCGCCTTTCCCGCGGCACCCACCGCAAAGCTTGGCGCCTCCGGCTGGGGACACGTGCGCGCCACGGCTGGCCAGGGGCCCCGCCCGCTGCCCCCTGCCCGTCCCCGGACGGCGACAGCGCCAGAAGCGGCTGGGGGAGTTTGTTGGCTTCGTTTGCTTGGTGGTTTGTCCTGTTACACAAACCCAAACCCCTGCCTTTGGGGTGAAGGGCAGGGAGGTGGGGGTCAGGAAGCTCGTCGGCCCGCAGTGTCCCTCCAACTCCTGCAAGTGCAGGGCCGCGGGGCGCCGAGGCCAAGCGTCTTCTGGACCTGCTGCCCCCTCGCTAGGCGGCCCTAGCACGTCTCCCGCACGCCCCTCGCTTTCCCAGTCACCGGGGCGCACCCCAAGAGACGTGCACCCTCGGGAGGCTGGCTTGGGGTCCTCGGGAGAGGAGCCGGCGGAGGCCGTCGGTCTCACCTCTCGGCTCACGGCCGCGAGCGGGGAGACGTGCAGAGGGGCCCGGAGCCGGCGCCCGCGGCCGCCGTCTCCCCGCGCCTCCCGCAC
>NW_004567120.1:35480281-35617880 GCF_000260355.1 Condylura cristata
GGGGGAGGCCTGGGGGGGAGGCTACCGCCAGCCCCAGGTCCCTGATTCTCCACCGCCAGGGCCCTAGGGAGTCTCCGGTATAGACACGTGGGCTGCCATCCCTCGGGGGCTTGGGACTCGACGCCGTGGAGGAGCTCGTGAAGGTGGAAAGCCAAAGGAGGCGACCCCTGAGGACCCAAGTGGGGTACATGCTGTTAAAGCATTTTCCTTTCCCCAAAGGCCGAAGAAAGAAGGGACTCCCCTTACCTGGAAGGGGAGGAGGGGGGGGGTCAGTGGGATCACAGCGGGTGCCCTGGGGAGTCCCCCAACCCGGGCCCAGGGCTAGCACTCTTGAAGAGAATTGCAAGTGCCTCTTCTTTCTTTTATCCTGATCCTTTTCACAATCTCCTGGCCCGAGAGTGGTCTGATGCTATACAGGCCAATCATTCCAGTGAACCTTTTAAGCACTGAGGAATCGCCGGTTTATACTTGAGGAGAATGGGTGCAGGCAAGAACAAAAGGGAAGAATGAGAAGTGGGACACACAGGCTCACACACACACCCTCTCCCTCTAACCAGCTTAAGCTCGGGTTGTGTCAACAGGCTGAATGTTTACCCACCTCTCTCCTGAAGATGCGCAGAAGGCAGAGGCCCACGCACTCACAATTGTGTCTCAGCTGTGGACAGGATGACATTAAGAACGTCACCCATGCTATGGCTGTTGTCGTCTTACAACTTATTTCAATTTCACAACTTAATTTTGTTATCCATAAACAAGGCACAAGTGACTAGTAGGCGAGAAAAGTACTAGAAGACTATATAGGAGATTGTTTAAATGGGGATGGTGAAGGCTTTCGTTAATGTAGCAAAATAAAAAAAGGCTGAGAGTTCTCCCTTTGTGGAAGGATGCTCTGTTGTACTGAGTATGGAAGGATGTCCAAAAGTAAGATTTAAAACAATATAGTTTGGTCGCACTTTTTTCAACTCAATACCATGGAAAGAGAAAATGGAAGGACATCAACTGCTAACAGCGGCATCTCCAGAATGAAAGCAGCAATCACTTGCTTTTTGAGGAACTTGCTTTTGGCTTTATAAGTTATTATGTTAATTTTTTCCAAGAAGCAATTGTGATATTTGCAGCTCAATATTTTAGAAATAAAATTGTAAGTAGGAGTTTACTTGATTGCCCACTGAAAACTCAAAACACTTATGAATCTCTCTGGGGTTTTGTGGTTTGTTTCGTTTGTTTTCCTCGCCACCATCCAGTGTGTGTGTGTTTCTTTGTCCCTTGCTTCCCTACCTCCCGCTTAACCTCAAAGCTCTTGCAGTGTTTAATGATGTTCACTGATTTTGAAAGTATGTTACATTCTCCAATTGTCTGCTATGTAAGTGTCCAGTATTAGTTTTTCTCATCCTGACTTGCTTTCCTGCACACAATTCTCCCAAACTCCCTCCATTATGCAACTCATCTTGTTGAAAAGAGGAAAAAAAATGTGTTTAGGATTCAAATAGACAATGAAAAAAGCAATGTCTAAATGTCAAACCAACAGAAAATCAGTAAGGAAAATCATCAATAAACTTGTCGTTAAAAATTAAAACACATATAATTATAAAAAAGACAAAGTCAAACCACAAATAGGAAGTTATTTATAAAAGAAATAATATCTAAAGAATGATCCCACTCAAGGGACCCAGAGAAGCCATAGTAAAGATAAAAATTGTCAAAGTAGATCAATAACCTAAATGTGACAGTAAAAATGACAAACTATGAGAAGAAAACAGAGGCACAAATTGAATCAGACAGTAGTTTCTTCAATGTCACAACAAAAGAAAACCTAGATAAGCTGGATATTGTAAAATGATTTCTTTAGTTGTGCTTCAAAGGACACTATCAGGAATATGAAAAGGCAGACTGGGAAACAAATTTTGGAGACATCTGAGAAGCATGTAGTATGCAGAATATATAAAGAACTTACAACTCTGAGGTAAATAGACAAGTAACCCAAAATAAAAATGGGCAATGGATTTGAACAGACATTTCTCCAAAGAAGACATACAAATAAACTGTCAAGGACATGGGAAGAGGTTGAACATCATTAGCCGTCAGGGACATTTGGTCAAGACCATAATGACCAAATGAAAAAAGAAATGTCTAAATGTCAAAGCAATAGAAAATCAATAAGGAAAATCATCAATAAATTTGTCATAAAAATTAAAACATATATAATTATATACTATGTAAGTGTATATAATTATATGCTATATAATTATATATATAATATATAAATATATATATATATATATATATAATAATTTGCACTCACTAGGATGGTTATCATCCAAAAGACAGAGAGTAACAACTGCTGGAAAGACTGTGGAGAAAATGAAAGCTTCATCTATTGTTGAGGGCAGTGTAAACTCTCTACAGATAACTATAGAAAACAGGTTGGCAGTTCTTCTAAAAATCAATGTAGAATTACCATCTAACCCAGCAATCTCACTTCAGGAATCCAGGCAAGGGGAAGGAAAATGTGCCCTCGTGGAGACCTGTTCACAAATGTTCATAACATCACAGAATTATTCATCATAGCCAAAGAGTGAAACTGGGAGAAACAAAAACACTCACAGCCATACGATGTAGCATTATTTGTCTTTAAAAAACCAAATGAGGTCCTCCCTGGTGGTGCAGCGGGTTAAAGCACAGCACTAAGAAGCTAAGGCCACTTCCACATGAGTTCGATCCCCACCTGCCCCGAGGAGATCCACGTGGCGCTGCAGACCTCTCCTGACCCGCCCGCTGCTCCCCTCAGCAATGTACTTTGTCCATCTGCCTGTTCTGCTCCCCACTCTGTCCCTGGTGAATCCTCTCACCCTTCGCATCTCTGGCCTGTACCCCAGTTCTATATGAATAAATAAATAAATCTTTAAAAAAAAACAACAAATGAAGGTCTGATGACTGCTACAACACACAGGAACCTTGAAAACAATATACTTGAGTGGAGAAGCAGGTCCAAAATAGCACGTACTGTATGGTTCCATTCATATGAAATGTCCAGAATAGGCAAATCCAGAGAGATCATGAGTACAGAACTATTTGCCAGGAAATGGGGAGGGTGAGGGATTGGCAATCGTGCTAAAGGGATTGGAATTCCTTTTTAGTGTAATGAAATGTTCTAAAATTGATTGTGCTGATAGATATCCTACTCTGAATCTACTAAAAAGCCATTAAATTGTATAGTTTAAGCAGGTACAATAAACAGTATTTTATCTCAATAAAGCTGTTAAAAATAATATCCTTGAGGCCCTCCCTGGTGGCGCAGCGGGTTAAAGCACAGCACTGAGAATCTGAAGCCACTTCCGCATGAGTTCGATTCCCGCCTGCCGCCTGCCCCGGAGGAGACCACATGGCGCGGCAGACCTCTCCTGACCCGCCCGCTGCTCCCCTCAGCAGTGTACTTTGTTGATCTGCCTGTTCTGCTCCCCACTCTGTCTCTGGTGAAGCCTCTCACCGTCCCTGAGCCTCTGGCCTGTACCCCAGTTCTGTATGCACAAATAAATAAATCTTTAAAAAAAAAAATAATAATATCCTTGACCCTCCCTAGTGGCGCAGTGGGCTAAAGCACAGCACTGTGGAGCTATTGCAGCCACTGCAGCACGAGTTCGATCCCTGCCCCGGAAGTGACCCACATGGCGAAGAAGACCTCTCCTGACCTGCCCACTGCTCCCCTCAGATGGTATTTCATCCATCTGCCTGTCCTGCTCCCCACTCTGTCTCTGGTGAATCCTCTCACCCCCCACGCCTCTGGCCTTTACCCCAGTTCTATATAAATAAATAAAACTTTTACAAAATAAAAATGATATCTGTGATGTATAAAAAGTATTTGTAAACGCAATGGAAATGGTCAAAAGATAGGAATGGATAACTCAGGGGAATATTTTTTTTAATTATATATACATCTATATTTGTCTTCAGTAATTGTAAAAATGAACTCCTAAAATCTCAGTATACCATTTTCACTCATCAAAATGACCGAGACATTTCCAATACTCAATATTGGCTGCTCTGTACCAGTGTGAATCTGTATAATCTTTCTGGAAGCAACTTGGCCATCAGTATCAAGAAACTTAAAATGGATATATCCTTTGACTCAGCCTATCTCCTTTGAGGAATTTTCCCCAAATTAGAGATTTTGTCAAAGGTGTATCTACAAGGGTGCTCTCTACCACATTATTTCTTATCATCCAACCTGGAAGCAAGCTACCTGTCCAACAGCGGCAGGATTAACACATTACAGTATATCTGGGGCTGTGCTAGGTTCTTTGCCTCTGTATGTCCTTTTGTCTGCCTAGCATCCGGGTACTCTCACACTCCTGTGGAGAATCTCACCTACCCCACTCTAAAGCTACAGGCTGCACGACTTCGATTCCCGGCCAGGGAGCTGCCCCACATGGCGCAGTAGACCTCTCCTGCCTGCCGGCTGCCCCCCTCAGCAGTGGGTTTCAGTAGATCCGCCTGTTCTGCTCCACACTGCACCTCTGGCCTGTACCCGAGCTCTTGTGTGAATAAATACATAAAATAAATCTTAAAATAAAAAGGAAGTGAGAGGACAATTGCACAGACACAAGCATGCAGAAAGTGCTGCCTCAAAAGAGGGACAGGCTTGTTGAAAGAGAGACCTGCGTGATCCCAGCGGGAGGGGAGCCACCACTGCCGCCACTTGCAAAAGCAAGAGGGTGGGTGAAGAGAAGCAGCTGCACAGGCACAGGCGAGCATTTCAGAGGGAAGCCCCACCACACAAAGAATTTGCGATGTGCAAGTCTGGGCCTTGAAAATACTACCCCAGACCAAAATTGTGTATTTCTCAGGCTTCCTCGATCTCGAAGGAGTCGTAGCGCTGATAAAGTCTAGTCTCCCAGTTCATGAAGAAATGCACGTCTGAGCGATTGCAGTATCAGTATTAAGGATCCCAGTGTTCCAGCATACCATAAGTAATTGGTTGAGTAGATAACTCACATATCATATGCTTGTCCCATTTGAAGCTGTATACTTCAAAGGCTTTTAGTATATTCATGGAGTTTGAAACCAGCACAGAATTCTAATTTAAGAACATTTCATCACTCCAAGAAGAAATTAGCCAGCACCACACAAGCCACCCATTGCCACCCGCTTCTGGCAACCAGTAATCTGCCTTCTGCCTGCATGGATTTTCCTGTTCAGGACATTTTGATAGAAGTGCAGTCCTACACTCTGGCCTTTGATATCTGTTTCTTTCACCCACATTGGAGCAGGCTGGGTCCTGCCTTCCTTTGGATGGCTGAATTATGTTACATTGTGCAGATACTGTCAGATGTACGTTGTAGCAAACAGTACACATTCATTCATCAGAGTGTGGATACGATGCTTTGTAAAATACATAAATACTGAGTTCTATGTTTCGAAGTCATTTTTCCTCCTACGCATAAGCATTAATATTGAAAACAAAATCCTCAACATGTGAGCACAGAAGGCGATCTTGCATTGAAATATCAAAGTCAAGATACACGTTTCCAAAGTGCTCTGAGGGTGCCCTTCCGAGCTCTCCTACTTTGCGGAGATAGCAGATTCCAGGTCCTTGTGATAATGATTGTCTTAGTGTCTTCGTCAACTACATGTCTGGTAGTTGCCCCAGGTCTGTTTGCATTCCTGGTCTACGTGCAGAGGTCGCTCATGAAATAAACTTAGAAGTGGGTGGAGAGAGTAAAGTTATGATAAGGAGAAGACAACAGGAAAGGATGAGCAACTTGAAGGTTCTCAGGCCCCAGTTCCAGTTCTTGACCTTGAACTAGACCTCTTTTCCCAGAGTTAGCCTGTGAATGCCTCCCCTTCCCTTTCATCCAAGCCAGATTTCTTTTCTTAGTGTCCTACCCATCTTCCTCTTTGATAATTTATTCCACCCGGGACCTTCTTTCTCAGTTATCTATCTGGGGACATTCAAGCCAGGAGGACAGAACAGCCTCATCCGAGCCACTGTCAGGAAGAACAGCATGTTATAATACTGGGGAGATGATAACCCTATCTCAGTTTTTAATAAAATACTGATATTTCTGGTGCAACTTGGCGAGATGCTTGCAGCGGAGGAGAATTGCAGCACCGCCGCCAAGCGACGGACAGAGGTTAAAACCTGGGCAGGACGTAGCTTCGGGCTGTATCTTGGCCACCACCCAGTGCTGCTGCTGTTTCTAGCTTTTTCTATTTGCTGACCTCTCCTGGACTACTGTGGTTCTTCACATGTAAAAATTATAGGCCTTTCCCCACGTCCTTCCCAAGGTTTAACCAAGGCTGTACAGGCCAAAATTAGCCCAAGTAGTTGATAGTGCAGATAGAGTGCACTATTAATTTCTTTTCTGTTCTCAGAGAGATCGCACTAGCTTTTTTTTTTTTTTTTCAGTTAGAAATCCACGAAGATGAAGAGAATGGGAAAGGGCAAAACATTTCACTTTCACTTAAAAAGGTTTATGTATAAAAGAACTGGGGTACATATCAGAGGTGTGGTGGGGGTGAGAGGACTCGCCAGAGACTGAGTGGGGAGCACAACAGGGGGGTCCACTGAAGCACACTGCTGAGGGCAGCGGGGAGACAGGAGAGGTCTGCTGTGCCCTGGGGGTCAGCTGGCTGGTGGGGATCGAACTCGTGCAGCAGTGGCTTGGTTAGCATCATCGTGCTGAGACCACCAGGGAGAGCCCAAGAGACGTTTATTAGGGAAGTGGAAAGGGCCTGATTGTTCGCGGGAGGGTGAAGCTGGGGTAGGTGAACTGGGGTCCACAGACCTGGAAGCGGCCAAAGGCAACCAGCGTACTCAGCAGAAGCCTGGAAGGTGTGGGGGCTTGGAGATGGCCAGATCTGGGCAGGGTGACAGTGAGATTTGGGCCTCACATGTCTCCCCTGTTGCACCCAGTACACCCCACACCTCCTGCTCCCTCCTCAACACTCGCCCTCCCCCCTTACAAGAGAGCACACTTCTCTGAGGAAAGGGAAGTGCCTTTAAATAAAACTCCAAATTCTGCTACTTAGCGCTCTCCCCTCCCAAGATTCCCCTCATCTTTCTCTCCCCAGAGCAAAGTCTTCCAGTCTACCAGCACTTCTTTGAAGTTCCCCAATGGGCTTTCCTCGAGCTGACTTTTAAGTACAAACTGGGTGGACAGCTACTTTGGGTAAAAGGTCTGAAGGTCACAGCTGCAAGCTTGGGCTGGGGATTGGCTGGTGCTAAGTCTTACCGACAAGCTTAACATCGCCAGTCAGCCCACTTGAGGCACAGGGAATCGTCCTGGAGGGGCTGAATGGCTTTAGCCAATCAGCTAAAAGTCTTGGCCACAAAGGGAGGGCTAAGGAAATTCGCTCAAGTCTGAGGCTTCCACCTGTGCTCAGCGGCAGCGCTCAGTGCCAGCCTGTGTGCCCCCTGCTGGTGTCAGCACCGCCTAGGTGGCGCCATTGTGCAAGCCCCGTCTTTGAGACCTCCCCCACCTCCCTCGTCCCCGCCCTCCTCTGACCTGCCCCCCACCACGCGCGCGCGCGCACACAGTCTCCGGTGCGCTTTGCACAGCCACACGCTAGCTGTGCGGTGACCCAGCACCCGCGGCCCCGGCCCTGCTTCTCACCCAGTCTCCTGGCCCTGCCCGAAGGGCATCTCCGCAGAGAACCCTTTGCCGGCAGCTCTCAAAACTCTCCAGCCCACTGACACTGCGCCATTAATTGCGCTCAAGTTTCTCATTCATAGCAAAGACGCCTCCGGAAATCTTCCTGGATAGTTGCACGCTGCTTGCTTTGTTGTCTGGGTGCCCCCACTAGCATGCGAACCCCACTGTGGGGAGCTTGCCGTTCTGCTCCCCACCCCACTGTGCCACCAGGCCCTCAAACAGTCCTTCTCTAGTGGAACAGCTGGCAGGGATGGATGGCAAGCAGGGGAGAATCCTTGGAAGTAACAGAGTTCAGGAACAGACAACTCTAGAAACAACTGGAACTGTATCTCCACGCAAGGATTTGAGTCTTTGTTATAATTCATAAACAATAATGGAGCAAAAGTACTATGAAACGGAGGAATGATCAGAGAACAAGAAAGAGCACCAGCTCTGTACTAGGCCAGATTCAAGCTGCCCCCCTGAGGCTGAGAAGCCTCCAGCCTGCAGGAGAAGCTGCCGCTCGCTCCCCTTGGGGAATGAAGGGCTCATGCTCCCACCTGTTCCAACTGCTACAGCTCCAGCTGTCACCCCTCTTCAGGGAATGTCTGCTAGGAGAAGCTGTCCAGTGGTGAACAGATGCTATCAAGGCCTGCCCCCCACTCCCAAGTAGGGCTCTTGCTGGCAAATGAGCCCCTTCTGTGCTTGCATGGGGCTCGAGGTGACTCCACAGCCCGGCTTCCTATGCCCAGTGCCATCTTCCTCCTTGAACTTCTTGCACCTTGGTAACATCCCTGCATAAGCGTTCCTTAAGCAGCAGGTCCTTTCTGAGTTAAAGTCATCAGGTAGTGAGGAGGAAAAGGAGTAGGTGTGGGAACTTTGAAGTTCCCACATGAGTTCCTACATGAGTTTCCCACATGAGGTGAAGAAGTGCTTTCTAGTGAAGACTGAGTTTCTAGGCAAGTATAGTAGGATAGTCTGACACTGTGGAGAGAAAAATAGACAGCAACGGTCTATCCAGAAGCCTCCCCCCCCAAACCCAACAGGAGCACAAGAAAGAAAGAGCAGAGAAAATGGGGAGAGCATCTCAAAGAAATACTGGAAAAAACAGAGGGAATTTCTTCTAGAACTGAAGAACACAAATATTTTTAATAGGACCTACCAATGCCAAATGAGATGATTTCTGAAAAGGAAGTACACTGAAAATCACCTTTATGAATTTTTAAGGACACCAGGAATATGAAGAAGAACTTAAATATTTCCAAAGGGGGCAAAACAAATCCCTTACAAAGAAATCAAAATGTCATTGAATTAGCAATATTTAGCTGTAGAAACTCATGGGAAAATACACTCAAATTTAATAAGGAGAATATCTGTCAACTCAGAGCTCCCTACAAAGCCCAAATCTCAAACAAATCAGAAAGCAGACTAAAGACATTATTTTCAGACATGCAAATAACAATATGAAAGCTTATCATCCAGAAACCTTTCTAAGGAAGGTACTAGAAAATATATTCCCCTTAAATTAAGAAATAAATCAAGCAAGAGGAAGACAAGGAATCTATAGGAAATAGTGACTCAATCCATGAGAACACAGAAGATTCTAGAAAGAGATGTAGAAAAGGTCTAGAAAGACTCAAGAACAACCCAGGAGGAGGGGAGAAGGACAGAGAGCTTTGAGGGGGCTGCCCCACCTTTTTGCCTCTTTCTCCCCAACTCAGTCAGTCTTCACTGGGACCATTTTGGTTCCCCCGCCCCAAACAAAGATCTTTAAGAAGTTAAGTTTATCAGAGAAAACTGTAGTCTCCAAACCTTCTGTCTTATATGATCTCCGAGCTCCCATTGATGGGCCCAGTCCTTCCCCAGAAACTTTCTACCTTTGCAAACACTACAGACAAGAATAAAAGGCAAAGTTCTGCTACACCAGACGCTGCAGCTCAAAAATCAAATGGGGAGTAAAACACTATATTCCTCAAGAAAATTCACCTCAAGTTTTCCTATTGTTCTTTTCCCCCAAGTCTGTGCTTCCCCATCATCTTCTGGAGACCCAGGTGGTTTCCAGGCGTTTGATTCTACAAAGCTGTTATGCTCCGCACCACCTGGATGCAAACTGTGGACAGGTCTTTTGCCACTGCAAAGAAATGACTTGGTGTCCAGACTGACACGCCAATCAGCTCACACAAGGGCAGGCAGCACAGGGCAGATTCTCACGGGCTCTTCACCAGAGGACGCAGTGCCTGAGGCCCTAGGGTCCCATTGTGGACCGACAGGTCCAGCCTCACAGCAGCGAAGGCCCCATCCAGAACAGCTGCATTCCTGCTTGCCTTTCCTGCAGGGCCCTCCTTCTTTTAGGGGCTGTCCAAAGACCAGACCAAGAGTCGGCAGAGAAACCCAAAGCAGGGATTGCAGTCTGGGGGGTAGCTACTCCTGTGTCCTGCCTGCCCCTCCTCAGCCCTGATACTGGGGGCTGCTGGGGGCAAGGAGACACTTCAGCACATACAAGTAGCTGTCTGTGGCGGTGCTACTGTCAATGAGAAGCATCTGGGACAGACCACGCCAGCCTCAACCTATGTCTTGTTCTAGGCGAAGACAAAGAAGGCCTTACCATAGACGTTTGTCCTTCAGAAAGCCACTGCTGGATCTCTGCCTCCTGGGGAACAGGGGCCGCCTGTCAGCCTGCTGCAGGCACAGACTCACCGCCAAGCTCAACTTCAAAATCAAAGGGAAGATTTGGAAAAAAAGTTTCAAAACGGATGTGGTGTCAGTAGCTACAAATGTAGAGAAGCCTTGACTGGAAGCAGAACTCCAGCGATGTACTCAGCCATACACTGTATCCTCGCAGAGGAAGGGGACCTACAACTGTTTTCATTTACAAGGACAGTGCTGGAGAAATGGAGCTGCCCCTGGAAAGCAAGGCTGCCAGTTCCAAGTCTCTTTGTTCAAAATGTGCAAGGTGCTGGGCAGAAGCTCTCAAAGGTACCTCCTGAGCTCCACATATAAGTGTGCAAACCCCCAAAGCCTTACTCAAGCACTTACTCGGTTCTTCAAACTCTGTATTATTTACATATTTGAAATGGGCATATGGTTAGTTCGTAATGAGGAAATATAAAAATGTAAAACATATTTAAAAATAGACAACTGCAGCTTTCTGCTCACTGTGTCTGGAAGCTTCCACTCCTTTCCTTTTTTGCTCACAAACCTGCCTTTTTAGATACAAAAAAATAGATAACAAAATTAGACTTGAGTGAGCCTTTTAAAACTTAAGTCAGATCACATCTCTCTGTGCTCCAAATTTCCAGCACAGTCCGAATAGACTCTAAGGCCTTGCCACAGCCTACATACTTCCCAACATGCTGCTCCCGCCCCACCTGTCTGATTTCAGCCCCCAAGGCCTCCCTCTGCCTCAGGCCCATGGCCATTTGCGGTCCCCAGGCTCAGGGGTGCCTTTCCTCCATCCACCCAGAAGGCTCCTCTCTCGCTTAGTCCAATTCTCTGCTTTCAGCACGTGGTCAGACAGGCGTCCACTGGTCCCCGCGCTCCCGCACAACGCTGGCCTTGCTGGCACACTCATGGAAACTTCTCTGCGGTGGGAAAAGTTCCATAACGGTCAGCTGACAGAACCACTTGCAAATATACCACAGAATGCAATTTCCTACTATACAGTGAACTCTGGCAAGGGAGGAAGGAAGAAGGAGAAGAAGGATGAGTAAGCTGAAGGTACCACGGGCAAAGCAGATATATTAGAAGAAAAACAAACACCTTCAAGCCCGTGGGGGAAATACTGAAACTCACAAATAAGCAAAGAAAAGCAAATACTAGCAAGACCAGAGTAGCCTTTCCTGGAAAGCATTGCCTGTTCAGCTTTTTCTGTAAATATCTAGTTAGTAGAAATTTCCCTTGCGTGGGCTTCAAACAGGCATTCTCCATTTGTTCTAACAATCCTTAAAGCAAAGAGGCTTAAAAAAATAAAAATAAAAATAAAAGCAATGACGCTGAATGGGTTTCGCCTAGGAGGCATAGTTTCTAATCTCAGATGAGTGGGAGTGACAGAAGATGGATAGTTCTTAATGATGAAGGGAAGCAGACTCACTGTTGTTGGGGATACCAATTGACAGCTTTTCTGAGCAACAGGGTGTCAGTATGTATCAGAGGCGTGAGAGTCCAGTTTGGCCCCGGGAATTCCCTAGCTTTGATTTTTTAAAAAGATTTATATTTATTTATGCATATAAGACCTGGGGTACAGGCCAGAGGTGTGGGGGGTGTGACAGGATTCATGAAAGATGGTGTGGGGAGCAGAACGGGTGGAATGACTGAAATCCACTGCTGAGGGGAGTAGTGGGGAGACAGGAGAGGTCTGCTGTGCCCTGTGGGTCAGCTAGCTGGTGGGAGTGAATTCCTGCCACAGCCCTGATAGCTTCATAGTGCTGAGACTTTAACCCATGCACCACCAGGGAGCCCCCCCACCACCACACTCTCCGCTTTGATTTCTACAGCAGAAGATAATCCAATAAGTGTGCCAGTGTTTGAGGATTTAGTGTATTGCCACGTCAGGAGGAAGATGGAATTAAACAGCCATCAGTTAGGGAAGGGTAAACAATCCGTGTATGTGAAATCAGTAACATGTTGAACAGAGATTTCACAGGATGCTAGAGATCTGAATTAACATGGAGAGGTTTCATGGCTTTCTCAGGAAACAAGGAAATTTACAATAGTATTCGTATTTATTTGTATCATAGCTATATAACATAAATATCATATTTATATATTTGTAATAAGTAAAATGCATATAAAAGGTTTAGTTCATATACAGTTATTTGTGTTCATGTTATATGTGTGTATACTATGGAGAGGGAGCGATTCTGAAGAATTTAGTTAGCTGAAGGGGTTTGGGACATTGAATGAGTCTCATTTATATTATTAGAGATCACTTGATTAGATTTTAATTGAGTAGGTATTATCATTTAAAAAAAAAAGATTTATTTATGCCTACAGAACTGGGGTACAGGCCAGAGGCGCAGGGTCAGCGAGAGGGTTCACCAGAGACAGAGTGGGGAGCAGACAGACGAAGTCCACTGCTGAGGGGAGCAGCAGGCGGGTCAGAAAAGGTCTGCTGCGCCATGGGGGTCACCTCTGGGGTGGGGATCGAACTCGCACTGAAGTAGCTGCAGCCAGCCTGCAGTGCTGTGTCCTAACCCGTTGGGCCACCAGGGAGGGCTGGTATCACCGTTTTAATCAGAAAAAAAAAAAAAAGTATTAAACTAGGAAAACATCAGACAACTAAGATGGATTTTGTCTGAAATACAATAATTAAATTATCCATCTGAGATGATTTTTACAAAATAACGAGGCTAGATTTTTTTTTTTTGCCATGTGAAAACATAGTTTTGAGAATTTTGTTTGCCTTTTTTTTGGTTTTGTTGCTTACACTAGAGGACATAATTAGTAGTTCACATGTCATCTCATGCAGGTTTCTGCAGGAAATCTGGGATGATCCACTTTCACTTGTGCCACCTCTTCTGTCCAACTTGCTGTGAATGCTCATGGCATGGCGGGGATCATCCCATTCTGAACCTTGGCCTTAAAGGATGGAACTAGAAGAAGACGCCCGCACCAACCCACCACCTCACAGTACAGGAGTTGCTAGGGGGTGGGTGCTGGGCAGATGGTGCTGGTAAAGGGCCAGCAAGGAACAGCTGGGAGAGCCAGTGCGAACTATCCCCGCCTCGTGCCAGTGTGAGCCATCCCTGCCTTGGGCAGGCATGCAGTGATTGAAAGTGAAAGTGTAGATGAAAGAACCACCACAGCCTTGGTGCTCTGTAAAGTCCTTCATTTGCTCAGTGTTTAGCAAAGCAGGCAGCTTTTATGCATCTACAGTGTATATTTCTGCATTCGAATACAAAGGATTCACTGACTAGTGGCAACAGAACTTTGTGGTGGGGGGAAGCTCTCGCCTTAGCCACAGGTGTACTAAACTGTTCAAATTCATTACACTTTTGTTCTTGGAGATTAAGTGTTAGATATCTGTTTGATTTTTTCTTAATAGATGCACATCATAGAAGGTTTTCAAGCTGTGGAAAGGCACTAAGAAACAAAAAAGCCAAGTCCAGTCTTAATTGCATAAATCAGTCGCCATGACGATTAACAGTATGGCATCTTTCTCTCATATTTTGAGATTTTTCTGTTTGTAATTTTGAACATTTTTCTCAATAAGTATTAAAGCCTACTCACTTCCCACTGACAATAGTTCTTAATAAGTGTGAAGAAAAACATGTCCAGGCTTTCATTATTGAACTAGTGATGAGATGCGGTTAACAGATTGCATTTGCACAGGTGTTTTCATACTGCTGTTGTTAACATTTGAAATAAGATTGCATTTTAAGAAATACAATGATAATCAAAATACCAAAAATCCCACTGAAAAGCACACATCGAATTACACAATGGGCTCAATCAAATGGTTAGGAGATTTCTCACGCCAAAAAGAGGACCATTAGGGACAGTATTAAATATGTCTTAGTGAACATGATGAAACACCCTTTGATGACACTGCAGTGATTGACAGAGTGAGATTGTTCTTTAGCTTTTATACACAGGCCAATTTTAAGTCATGGAAAGACAAGAAGATAAAAATCTGTTATCCATTTTTAGTTCCAAAATCAGTCAATAGAACAGATCATTTAAATGTCAGGAAAACACATTTCAAAATCTTCTGGAAATATTGACAAATTGCATAAATAATCTTTGCCTGATGAACACTTTTGTCATTTAAGATATATTCATATTTTATTAAAAAAAAGCACTGTGAAGTGTGCACATCAGCTTTACCTGTTAACAATAGTACTATTCAATAGAAATTCAAAGCAGATTTATATTTAGATTTCCATAGTACATGTTCATCCTTAAAGGTTATAATTTGTTTTAAATAGCAGAGCCATCTGTCCTGTGGAATTTCTCCCATATATACACATTCTGCTGAGCTGAGAAACATGAGATTTTACTGATACTTCTATCTTACAAAGGAATTACACTCAAATTCACTATTTTTCAGTGTTCCAAATCACTAATGTCTGCCACCTTATACATGACATTCAGCAATCATCTACCATATTCCTCCCAGAATATTCTCATTCCCCATTGTTGATGTTGTTGCAATGAGTACATATTTAGGTGTGCCTTGTATGCAAATTTCAATAGAGAGAGTTCATGTGGTGGAGAGCAGTCAAACAAGGTATTTGTTTTGAATGAGTAACATGAATCAAATCTTCAAAGTCATGTCTACCAAATTTGCTGGTGTCACAGAGCTTGGAGGTAGCATTATAATCAGCGGTTAGAGAATCAAGAAAGAGGTAAAAGGACCTCCCCGGAGGCACAGAGGTTAAAGTCTCAACGCTATCAAGCCATCTGCAGCCACCGCAGCATGAGTTCTATCATGGCACAGCAGACTTCTCCTGTCTCTCCGCTGCTCCCCTCAGCAGTGTATTTCAGTAGATCTGCCTGCTCTGCTCCCCACTCTCTCTCTGGTGAATCCTCTCATTCCTGTACCTCTGGCCTATACCCCAGTTGTTGTATGCATAAACAAATCTTTAAAAATAATCTATATTTCAGACATTGAGTCCCAATGGTGGGGTTCAATGATGGGGAATTTGGTGGGAAAAATCCATCCCCAGTTCTTCTTAGAGTCTTCTCAGGGTTGAGAACCACACACCGGGATTTTCTGTTGTAATTAAGTCAAGGACCTCAAGAGGAGATGGTCTTGGATTATCCCTGTGGGCTCTAAGTCTAGTGACAAGCAACCCTTCTAAGATACAGGGAGAAGAGGTCATGTGACTGGAGTTAGTCACAAGCCAGCAGACTCCAGGCCAGATTAACTATCCATTCAGGAGCAGAGGGGTGCTGAGCAGTCAAATCCACCAAGGACCAGGTCCTACAGGCCAATGTTAGTTGGAAAATCCTTCAGGGCCTCCCACTCACAGCCTTTCCCTCACTCTTCGTGCAGTCTGTGCTTGCTGTCTGCAGAGAGGGACAAGTTGGAGGGCTGAGGAGCCTGGAGGCCAAGAAAGAGTAGCAGTGCCCCATGCAGCTTCACAAAGCAGGTAGACTAGTGGGAAGGCCAGCGGGTCTAGCCCTTTCGACTTCCCAGCAGGTGGGGGGACTGGAGGCCTTCCCAGCTGCGAGGTGCACAGCTGACACCTGCAGGTTTGGAGTGCGAGCAGCCCGGGGACCTGCATATACCTGCTGATACACTGATTTGTGTGATTTCCAGTTACATGTCATAATTTAAAAATTAACCAGTGCGGGTAAAGAGGAGGAAAATAGATATGTATCTACGGCAAAGCCCAGGTAGTAACTGACAGCAAACGCGAGCAGGAGGTGACAGGAAGACTAGAAAGGAATCTGATCTCCTCTTAAAGACAGCTTGGCCCGCACTGGTAGGGATGTCCATGAGGATGATCCAGAGTCATGAAGAGAAAGCCAGGTGGGATTCTGTGCCTTCGGTATTTGAATGAGCAGGTCATAAAAAGATTTCCACCCAAGACTTGATGCGTAAAGGAGTCAGTGCAGCTATCTAAAAAAACCCAATTATGCAGAAATTGCCAGCACAGGATCAGACAATGCCTTAAAAAATATGAAAGCATTGTGGGGGTGGAGTGGGGAGTGGGATCAAAAACAGGGGGGTGGGGAGGGAAGTGCATGGGACTATGGTGATGGCACAGGGGTGACTTGGTGATGGGAAACCCGCGGGGATTACAATTGAGATGAAAAGAAAATGTATAAAATGATGTAAAAATAAACTGTTATAAAATTAAAAAAAAAATGAAAGCAGCTGCCTAGGAGACGGGGTGTTTGAGGGGCAGGCGCCCAATAGACATATTTTAAAAAGTAAGTCTGCCCACTGCTTCTCAGCAGTGCACCTCGTCGACCTGTCTGTTCCCCCACTCTGTCTCTGGTGAATCCTCTCACTGGCCCTGCACCTCTCTGATCTGTACCCCAGTTCTGTATGCATAAGTAAATAAATCTTTAAAAATAAATTAAAAAAAATAAGTTTGGTTTCAGACACTGCCTAGCCCCCATTGTGCTGGGCTGACTGAAGAAACGAAGTCAAGCGTGAGCGAATGCATGGAAAGGCCCTTCCTGAGGATTCTGTTCTCATGGCTGTTCTGTGTCTCTTGGACCTAATGAAAGGTCAAGTTGTCTGCTCCTGTAGGGTGTCTGTCTGTTTCTCAGTCACATGTACATGCGTTGCCTCCTGAGCAGCCACTGTCCTGGTCTACAGGGTGCCTTTCAGGGCCAGCAGCCCTCTGGCGAGACTGGCTAGGACGCTGTCTGCCCACAAGCCCCTCTTCCTGCTGGCTCCCTACAAGATTCTATTCAGCTGTGGAACAGAGGTCCTGCACTCAGACCCCCTCTGCAGGTCTCCTCCCCATGGCTGGGGACAATCCTCTCTTCCGCCGGGTTAAGGCTTCTGGAGGCAAATCCAAGACACTTTGTCTCTATGAGCCCTGTTTTCCTCTTCTGCCCAACACTTCTACATTTTTCTCAATGATCCACCCTTGGAACACAAAAGCCAAAGGACTGTGGAGGCAACTGTATGTAAGCATTTGAATATGGAGGTGGTAAAGGGGAAAAGGAGGACCCCCCCCACACCCCAGATAACCTATTTCTGTCCCCTCTGAGTTCAAACCCAGTTGAGAAATCGCCATCAACCAGACAGAGACAAAGTGTATTCATTCACTTAACACGTTTGTTAAATACAATCTATGGTCCAAGCATTGTTCATGGCACTAGGAATACAGCACATAGACGGTTCCTTCCTGGCTGAAATGGTGTAAAGGGAAGAAGCCACTGCCAGACACAAGAGGAAAACAGTGGGCGCAGAGCCAGCTCCGAGGCACACCCAAGCCCCAAAACCACAGCCAGCACCGACCCCACAGCTGGGGTGCGGGGACTCACGGGCCTGTGGGAAGGACGAGGGACCCGGCCTGGCGGGGCCTCTCGCTGTCCGCTGCTCGCTGCACAGCCCACACTGCCTCTCGCCGTTTCCGCCTCTCGCCTTTGTTGTTAAAGTGGAGTCCTCTCCGCGCAGGTGTGGGGCTCCATAAAGTGACATGGCGTCACTCAAACGGCACAAAAGCAGGCCCTATCTGCCTCTGCAAAGCTGATTTTTAAACTTGGCCTGGATGGCATGAGGCCGAAGTCACCTTCCCCAGCGTTGAACGGGGGCGCTTGTCTGAGGCCTAGAGTGGGTGGGTGGGGCGGGGCAAACCAAGCTGCCTCCTGAGCCCGGCGGGCCTCATTCCCTGTCTCCCGCGAGTTCGGTGCACCGGACCTGAGAACAGGGAGGAGCACGAGTCACCTACAAGCTGGGGAGCTGACCTCGGTGGAAGAACCGCTTGTGCTGGATCACCTTTTGGCTACTTGAGTGGGGGCAGAGAGGGCCAGAAACCCTGTTCTCTGCCTTGCAGGGGGAAGTGACTATTTTATGGGTGGAGGCAGAAACAGGAGCAGACAAAAATGATTCCCGTTGCAATTAATATTGTAGCTTTATATCTCATGAAATGTTCTTGATTTTTAACGAGTCTCTACATTTAGCTGTATTGTTTAAAATGCGAGTGTCTATCATTACCGGGAAGCTTGTGTTATACAAGTAGCTTCTACTTCCATTAATCTTTTCATCCATAAACATTTATCACCTGTAGCACACCAAATAAACGAGTGAGTTCAGGTAAGCTGATTTTCCAACTCTTCATGTTTATACGTCTTCAGTTACAAGATCCAACTTGAACCTTGCTCCTTGTCGTGCCAGCTCTGGGCAACTTCTACCAGATTGTCACCCTACCTTGCTGGGCTCCTACTGCAGGGGTGGGGATTTGACCACTGCAAACTTGTTTTCCAGGCTCTGGTGTAGCTGGTCTCCAGCTGGATTCAGCCAATGGAGTGCATGGGCTGGAAGCCCGGCAGGAGGGGGCTCTGACTCCAAGCCACTGCGGTGGCTCAGCTGCCCCGGGTAGGCCCGTGACTCCAGCTTCTACCGTGACCAAGCTGTAGGCCCCAGGAGGGCAAGTCCTTTGTCCCCCAGCCCGAGAGGATCCGGCCTCCTCCTCTCATCTCTGGGGCACCTTGCAGAGACCCCAGCTGGCGTTCCAGCTCTGCCATCACATGTGTAATCAATCAGTTCAGAGTTGTTTCTTCCATTTTTAAGACACCGAATAATCTCTTTTCCAGCTTGGACCTTGACTGCTGCTTTTGATTCAAGTAATTAGCTCCATTTACAGCTTTGTCAGCTCATGAAAATGAGCTCAAGTGAGAATGGGGAGCAGAGAGTAGGGCTCAGAAAATTGTTTAGAGAACCCGGCTATTGCTTTACTTCTCCAGTCATGTTCCATGGTGAGGTGATGTCCACTGGTTTCCTATGTGATCTCTGCCAAAGGGCTCCTTGGCCCGTGGTTTGGAACATTCAAAGTTAAATGGGTTTAATATTAATCTCATACTTGCAATGTCTGGTATGCACTGTAACTTGTCGACAGCTGGCATTCAAACAGCATTTCCCACAGCTACTGGTTCAGGAACCCTGCCCTTTTAAGGAGTACCTAGTAACACGCCCCATGTATGTTCCATAGGATCCACTTTGGGAAGTGCTCAATAGCAATGGGCTCAGCCAGATTTCTGATAGAAGTGGGGTGGGGTCGTTTCAATGCAGACAATATCCCCGTGTTCTCATTCTAAGTGATCCTCTGGGGTAGAGGGCCACGTGGCTCAAACCTGGGTTTAATACCGAGGGGCCTGGAGCAAAATTAATTACATTCCTTGGACTCAGTTCCTTTACCTGTTAAGAACCTGGAATTTAATGGTTTTTACATAGGGGCAGTTGAGATGAAATGAGTTACCTAAAAGCGTAAAGTACTATGCAGATAATTAGCTAATAAATTACCTTAATCTCCTGGAGTCAGCTCAATTTTATGACTTCTCCCATTAATACCTTCTTTTTTCATTTTTTGAATAATTTCCATATACTCTTTATTGATTCCCCCAAATATATCACTTATAATCACAGCAATTTAAAAAATCAGGACATTAACACTAACATAATCTGTATGATGGTATAAACCCCCATAACAGTCAAACTTCATCAATCATTCCACTGAAGTTCGATTTCTGGCCCAGAATCCAACTGAAGCTCACAGGCTATACTTAGTTGGTATCTTTGTTCTCCTTATCTAGGTGTTCCTTAGTCTTGGTCTTTCATAATCTTGAAAATTTTGGAGATAACAAGCAATCTATTTTATGGAACATTCCTCAAATTGGGTCTGGCATTTCTCATGTTACTATCTGCATTAATTTTGTTATGATTAATTTCATTCGTGTGGTCAGGAGCAGTAGGATACTAGAAATGGTGTCTTGGTTAAGTGCAGACTATTCTGAATACCTGAGTTCCAAATCTGGCTCTGTAAGACTGTGACCAAGGCTGGGATTCCATTTCCTTATACGCCACATAGAGATTTTTGAGTACCTATTTGTAGGATCTTTGGGGTTGTCAAAGGAGTGAATGTAGGTAAAGTAATTAGTGCCTGGCACCTTGTAAGTGCTGTACAGATGTTAGGTACGGTGAGAAGTAGCCATTTTTGGTGGCTTTAATAGCAGGGACTGTGACCTTGTCAATGAGAAGAGACCAAAGCAGCAGCAGGTATTTTAGTTCCAAATATCCTCACCCTTTTCTATCCAAAGAGCCAGGACCAAAGACCTGCTCCCAGAGGGATTTTTGACCCACTAAGAGGTGCAGCCTTTCAGCGGGCTAGAGGCCCACACCCAACACTTGCATCAAGGCGCCCGAGGTGGTAACCTGCTCCTTCCACACGCTGACCCTTCTTCAGCACAGTTAAGTCCACATGCAAGGATCTGGGCCTATCCACTGCAGCAGGAAAAGTGGGTCAAATTAATTTCAAAAATCATGAAATAATTACCCACCCCCCTTTCCTGTTATTTCCAGAATTCAGAACTTCCAATTTCCTTAGCAGGCATCCAGCACTTTATCCGTCACAGTAACCACACTGATAACCTCAAGCCCCTTAACCTTTGCATAAGATTCTTGTTGAGGGGCAAGAGCCCTCAGACCCTCCCAATACTTACTCGTTGGCCAGTTCTGGGCAGACTCAGCAGTCAGGCAGAGCGGGCCTCACAAGGCTGGATGGGGGAAGGAAGGGGAGGCTGAACAAATTCCAAGACAGTAGAAGCAATCTAAGACACACTGACAAAATTTGGTAAATGACAACTGTTCATGAAAAAGGTCACAGTGGGGTGTGACAGGAATAAAATAATTAAAAGCTCAAAGCAATTAAAAAGCTTATGACAGAAATAGACATTTTTATCTGAATAGCAGATGGCATTTTACAAAGGAATTTTGATCCTTTACCTCGTTTCACCATCTCTCACCCCCACAACGTGATTTGACAGAAAAGATTGAGAGGAAAATGGCTCTAAGTGGCAAAACGTTTTCAGGTCTCACCTCCAAATATAGTACATTTCCCACTTAACAAGAGGAAACACATAAAATGTAGGTCAGACTAACAGGATTAAAAGGCTACAAAAATTTGAGACCAAAGTGTGAAAAATGTAATGCAGCCAGTTATGGCAGAACAACTTTAGCATGGTCAAGGAGGGCAGGGTTTAAAGGGCTTCCATAAGGTCTTAGGTGCAGCTAAACCTCAAAGAGGGGGCGTGGGGAGAAGGCAGGAGTGGGGAGGAAGCAGGGGGAGGGGAGAAGAGGTTTCCAGCTACAGTGAGGTTTCCCTGCACCTCTGGCTACTTCCCACCAGATGTGGTGACTCGAGATGAGGCCTCCAACATGTGAGCAGCAGCCAGCGCAAGGCCAGACGTTCTGTGCATACTTGATGATTTGGCTGGACTCCTCGCTATGCAATACATGATGGTGTCTTATTCAAAACTCCCATCCATATCACGACCTCCCCAAATTAGGTAATTCCATAAATTGGCAGTGGAATTCATGTAGAAATGGTCAGTCTTTTCTGAGTTGTACAGGGAAAGAGGAAATTGGAAATTCATTTCCCACCACCAAACTGCTTTCGCATTATGATGTCAAACTGAGAGCTTTTCCAAAAAAGGAGGCTAAAATAGCAATCGTTATCATACCAAAGTTTATTGATTACATGAAACAAAAATTTCTGTAATGAAAAAGGCAAGTTGCATTCATAAAAGATGGCATTCACATTCATTATAGAAAGCAACAACATAGATGTAAAAAATGGCTTAAGTGAAAAATGTAATATTGCAGTCCTGTTTTGCAAGCTGAAAAATGATTTTGTCAACACTTGCATAAAATCTGCATATTATATACTGCGTGTTATTAAAAAATTCCATCACTAAAGTATTATGAACTTTGCAAATTTAGGCTTACAATTATACTGTTGCTGGTGTCTACGTGGTAGGGAAGGAATTTATGTTTTCAGGTTAGTAGGCAACATCCTCAAACAATGGACATCAGTTACGAAAATTGTCAAGACGTTTTGGTAGTTCAAAATTATTTAAATGATGGGTATATGATCCTACTATTACATTTTCCCCCTTTTCATTTGACAAAATAAGGTGGTTAAACTGTAATGACAGATTACTGGACAGCTTACCTCAAGTTATTCCATCTGCTAACTCGATGCTTAGCAATGTTTAGCTCATTAAGAAGATATTTTTCAGAAAAGAAAAGTTGGATCTTTCTCAGGGATCTAGACCACGATACTGCATATCATCTCCATTGGGAGATCGAGCTGCAGCTCAATGTGGGGCTGAGACAAGACTCTAATCCCCTTTACTTACTTCCTAGCCATAAGGAATTTTATCTGCCACCAGTTATTATGTTTCTACTCCTGGGTACTCTGATTATGTCCCATCTCCAGTGGTTCTGCATTAAACAGGCCTATCCAGTTTGTGTTCACAGTTCCTATAGTTCTTACATAAAACAGTAACGATACAGCAACAACTATAAAGACAAGAACAAGAACAGCAAAACATCAAAAGCTTTCCTGGGTCTGATTTGTTAGCTCTTTGGAATAGGCAAAGAATATAAAGACATTTCAGCAGACTACCTCAAATACAGGCTACTAGAACATAGCACACTTATGTAAGCTGTGGATGACATCTAACAAAATATTCAAAACGACACTGATAGATGACAACAAATGAAATAATAAAAAAAGGACCAGTAACGATGGAATGGTTTCCAGTAACTGAAATGGTCTTCTCTAGAATTCAAGAAAAGCCACATCTAGACATTAACACAAAAAAAGGTAAGGAAAAATCAAATGTGCCAGATGGACATGAAATATATTGGTATAGACTGAATCAATACTTTTCCAAATAAAGGTACAATAGTAACACGAATAATAATATAGGCATGCCAGAAAGACTGTCAAAAACAAAAACTGACATGAAAACACTTTTTTAAGAGACCATTTCAATCTAATAGTCAAATGTAGTCACTTATATCCAAAAAAGTATTTGATTTTAACATTTAATAAAGACATTTCACATTTTTTTAAAGTGAATTTCTTAGGAGGTTAAAAGCTCCTGCAAGTGTGGTAAGCTGAGGACTTTTCAAAGGTGACTGTCATGGTCTTGAGTTTAGACCATGGCCCTAGCGGAGTTTGCTGAGTGAGTCAACATTCATGTTCAGAGTCATGGATCTGTAGGCCTACTATGGTCCTGTGATGGATCCCTCCCCTTCACCATCACAAAAAAGGTGCTGTGTATGTGCAGGAATGCAACCGCTTCAAATAAAAGCCACTAACTGATGGAAATAAGCCACTCTTCTTTCCTCCCCACAAACAGGTAAAAAAGACTGATGTTTAGGACGGCCTTTATTTTTGTGTCACTATGGCTTTGCCCCTTCTATCTCAAATGAGAGTAGAACTTACATTGGGCAATTCGGTGACATTATTCTGACAGGCTATCAAGTGAGTAGAAATGTTTTATTTTCAAATCTTGCAGCCATACATCCAGTAAGTGAGGTTTAACTCAGGAGAACCAAAGTAAAAGGAATATATTTTTTGTTTCTTAGAAAAATACCCATTAAGTGTTCAAGATTATTTTAGCAAGACAACATGTAGGTGAACAGAAAGGATTAACTATCCTATCTGATGCATTGATATGATTTAGTCTTCTTGTATTTTCAAGTATTTCTTTCAGATGTTTGGAAATAAAAATAATTTACCACTCAGCAGGAACAAGAAATGTGATCCAAACAGCCTATTTCTTCTGCCAGGCAAAAAAAGTACTATTAGCAAAATGTATTCATTCCCATGGCATGACTTCTACTTTATATTGTATTTAAATCCACTCAGAGTTCATGGGTCAAAAGAGCACCCACTGGGTAGTTACTATTCTATCTAAAGTCAGAAATTCTAGATATTCTTGCTTTCAAACTTTCATGTATTTCATAATTTAGAGCTTTGGCCATAATGGCTACTTACAATAACTGTAAATGCTTAAGAGAGTCATTTGGTATTTTAATGGACATTTATTCTGAATCCTAGATATAGAGAGTGGTTTAGTTTGTTGCATATCGAGAATCCTGAGATGAAAACTTCTTGTTGCTTCTTCATGCTTTCTGTTTTAGCTGTAACCACTGTCAATATGCTTGTAGGACAATAACATAGGCAGTTCAAGATTCGGATTCTGAAAAATTTAAAATATACACAGTTAAAAGGTTTATTTGATAATAATGTGAAACCATCTGTTTAGCAGTTTCAAAAATAAATCAAGTAGTAAATTTTGTTATGAGAGTAAAGCAACTGTCTTAACAAAGTGCCAAGTTTTATTCACATGCAGGGAGGAAAAGAAGAGTAACACAATAACCAATTTTTAATCCTTCTTCCTTGTCAGCTGACTAGATTCAGACTTGCTTTTTGCTTTTAGGTTGCTCCAGGGTTCTCCTAATAAATGTTATCTCTATGATTACCTACCAGCGTAGAATTTTATCTCACTACAGTCCCTTCCCCTGGCTAGCTGTTGCTTGAAAACAGAGACACTGTATTTATCTTTCAGTCTCAAGCACCTAGCACAGTGTCGGGCACACGACAGATGCTCAGGTCATGTTAAAGGAACGATTCAGTCACTTATTTGTTGGAGGTATTAATTTTGACAGGGAAAATCTGAAAAGACATCAGTTTTGTAAGACTGTTGTGAAAGTATTTTTCCATTACTAAAAGAAACACATTTCATCCTTACGATATTGAAGTTTATTTTCTTTTCTGTAGGTCCTCTATCTATGAGTCAACTGCCATTTCCTTTTCTTTTGAGAAAAGGAAACCTATTTCCTGAAGAAACCTTCAGAATATTCTCTGTCCTCTAAACACTAGTCAGTGCCATGACTGAGGTGGGGCTTGATGATAATAAACAGAGTTCACGTGAATCAGGTGAGCTGAGAAGTGGAGTTCTGTGGTAAGGGGAGGAAGCTGACCTTCTCTACAATCCAACTTTTTTGAACCTGGGTATCAGGGCCTAAGGCCCTAAGGGGTATGCTATGCCTTCCTATTTTAGTGCACTTTTCTTGCCAGAAGTCCTCTAGAGTTCCTTCCATTTCATTTTAGATTCCACATTCTCTTAATTGTTCTTTAGGCAACTCTGCAGGATCATGGCAAGTCCAATAAAAATAAGGCTGCCATTCATGTCAAGACCTCAGAAAGGAGTTGGGCAGTTCCTTTATTGACCAAGGGGCAAACTCAGAGGAGAAATGTTGCCACATGAGAATATGCTCCTAGAAGACATAACTACATCAAAAATAAAACAACTGTTTAAAATGGAAACTCTCTTCAGCTCTACCCTAGTCAATGGTTTTAGGAATTCTGGCCCTGGAGAGACCAAAAGCAGTAGCAGTGTCTGCTACCCAGCCTAGTCTCCCAAACCACAGACCAAGCTAAAGAGAGCCATCCAGAGGGATACAAAATTAACTGGAAACGGTATATTTTAACATAAACCACATAGCATAGGACAAGGCTATCTGGGACAAAAGGGCCAATGACTTCGAAGGCTGCTAGGATGCAGATTCATTATCGAGGGCAAATATAAGCAGGTGAGTAGCTTCAAATGGGTGTGAAGATGTTGACTAAGGCTAAATGAGTTGGTTTCCAAAATACACCTCAGATGCAGACAGTGGTAACTATAGGAAACAGAAGAATGGATTCGATCCCATAGTTCATTGTTATTGTCTGCAGAGGGAGGTAGCTGACGACTGATGAACAGGTCAATGAGGTGGACTCATTAGGTTTAACATGAACTGACCTGGAATATCATTCACGATGATCATTAATTTTTACATGTGCATGAAAGATGGCCTTGTCCTAAGCTTTGCAGAGTGGTTTCTGAATTGACAAGCTTGTAAACCTCAGTCATTCATTACTCTAAATTCCCATGGAGGAAGAAAAGCCCACGACAGGTCTGCGAGAACAGACGCCCCTGTAGTGAGGATCACGGAATACACATAAGGGTTCATTTTGACTTCCAAGAATTCCTCCCAGGCAGTGTCAATTCCTCCTAAACAATTATTTTGGGATCAGTGAAACAATATGTTGTAAAATGAATTTACTTATTTTTGGAAAAGTTAATTATGAAGCATTCTCTATAATTACATTCATATCCCCCTGAATGGCTAGGAAAGATTTCACCTCTGAAATTCAAAACATTTAGTTTGAATAAAACTTGACATTTTAAAGTGATTAGATTAGACTGGTTCATTAATATACATTTAGGGATCAGACATTTACAAAGACATTAAGTATATACCTGCAAACACACAGACACAGCACATGGAGGTACAAACACATTGAAATTATTTTAACATAATTCCCCAAAAAACATGCAATGCTAAACTGACTTGATGTTATACAGATGCAATGTTGGAATATTTATTTTCAATTTTTCCAAATGAGCTTCATAAATCTAAATATTCTTGATCAGTATTAATAAATATTTTCACATAATGGTACTGCCATCATGACTACCTGTTTTTAGAAATTAAATAAATTGTATTATTCTTCAGTTCTGGTAAATGTCCAAAATTTTATTTGTGGGCTTAGCAAATTTAAATATAGATTTAATCATATTCCAAGTAATGCATCTTTATATTTTTGCAAAGAATAGTTTAAAGTTCACCACACCAACAGAAGAGAAAATTTAGAGAGTGATATTTTCACTTTTTTCTTTATAATGCTGTTAATCTGTTTCTTTAAAGCCAGCCCGCTTGTTTAACACTAGGTACCTGTTACAATATATTAGATTCGTCTGAGAATGTTCGTAAAAGAAGAGGTCTGACTGAAGGTCTGGCGGATAATGAGTCAGATGCCCTTTTACAGCTCAGATTTCTCTGTAATAGTGAGGTAAAAATACTTAAAGCATTTGAATATTGGTCAACCTACCTGGTGATAAAAATGTAGAAGAAAAATATCATTTCCTATAGACTACTCTTGTGGCCCAAAGCACAAATGATTATACTATAGTAACTGTAAAACATTAAATGAATACATTTTAAGACCTAAGAAAGTCTCCAACTTGAATTGTTTTCATGGTAAAAATACACAGACATTAGTAGTATGTGGCAAACCTGGGCTTTTGAAATGGTATTGGTAGGTTATGTGGTAGATGAGCTGATATGGTTTGATTAGTAAACCTTACCATCCTTTTGGTGAACACCTCTGAGAGTTGTGCCGATGCTGTGAGCATATGGAACAAAGAGAAATTGTACAAAACATTCCTGTCTTGGTGAACAAACTAGCTGTCACACGCCCCGGCTACTGCTGCGTGCCAGAGACTTACAGTCCAAGTTTTGAACGTCACTTCCTCTCCAGGGTGACAATTTGAGAAGGTGAAAATGATGAAAGGAAAATGACAAAATACTCTTTAAGTATTAATAGAAGATATAAAAATGAGTCATGAGAAATAATTTTCATAAAGAATCTGAAAATGGTGTCAAGCAAATGAGAATGCAAGCAAGTTGTTACATTAAGAAAGGAAATCACCTTATTCACTCCAAGAGAAACTGTGATTGCTGGAAGTTTGAGAAAGCATGAAGATAGTAGATGTTCCTGAGGAAGGGAGGCGTTTCGTTACCTTGTTCACAATTTGCACAAAAGGTGGAAAATTGCAGTAGGAAAAAGAGAAATGCAGAAACCAAAAAAAAAAAAAAAAAAAAGTAAATATTCTCTCAAATGTAAGACATTTAAAAAGAAACCTTGAGAATTCGAAGTCGAAATGAACATGTTAGTTTTGAAGTCGTTACTTTCTGAAGTAAAAGTAGAGTTAGTTAGGAATAGCTGTATGTGCAGACTACCACTATTTCTCTGTAAGTCAATTTGTGAGTAGGAAAATTGACTATTTTGAGTAAAATGATTAAAACATATACTTTGCATTGAACTAAGGTTTATCTTGAATCAATAATTCATTAAAGAATATTTGTTCAAAATGCTCTGGTCAGAGAGCTTCATGCAGGGTCCATCACTAATGAATCTGAAAGTAACGATCTCCCTCTCCCCTATCCAAGCACACAGACACCCATGTGGCAACTGCCCAAAGGCAACTGTAGGTTACAAATGAAATTAACACTGACATGCTGCAACATCCTTCCTGTTTACATACTCCTGTACTGTTTACCTCTGGACCAAAGCTTAACTTCCTTTACTCTAACATAATTTAACTGGTTCCCCTCCCTTTTCCTATAGAGCCTCTTTAAAAGGTTAGGTTAAAGAATTACGAATTTTTCCTTTTAAACACCTAAAAAAGGTAAAAATTGATAACTCAAAGTATAACCAGAAAACCGTAAGAGGTTATTTTTTCCTTCTTCTGTGCCTAAAGTTACAAGCTACCTTACAAGTGGCTCACGAGGGAGCTGCTAATCAAAAACTGCCCATGTTAGGTACTTAAGTGACTAATGAGAGAAAACAAGCTTAAAAAAGCAACCAGCTAAAGAAACAAGTATCCCTCAGAGCCTAATAAACAACTTAACTTTTAAAGGCAAATACTTTGGTTTATATATATATGCTTTGATATAACAACAATTTTTCCTATTCATTTTTTACCTTAACTGAAGAAAGTAAGTGATATGTTGGTAACATGCAAATTACCAATAAAGCTAGAGAAATAAATGTTTATTTTCTAAGAAGAAAACTTTAAATTGCTGTTGCGTATTTTGTGGGTAAAAACCTTGTGACAAGGTCAATATGATACTAAATCCCCCACCCCCGTGGTTATTGTATAAACCTATCTACTTACTGTAACTCTAAGTACTCTTTGGTATGCTCAAAAACTTGTATTCAAACCATGAGATAAAAGTATTTCTATGAAACAGTTCTATTAACTCCTAAACAGAAAGTTTAGGGGTTATCAGATTAGGTTACTTTATAAAGGGGGGGGGCAGAAATATGAAAGTACGGGAGGCAATCGACAGTATGGAAGTAGCTAAAGCAATCAAAAATTGATACAGTTAGCAACTGGAGGGGGGAGGTGAGAAGCATGGGAGAGAATCACATTTCCGCATTCCTCTGCAGTCATCTGGAGAGCTTTGACAGCAGCTCAACTAGCAGCATGTCAAAGGGCCAATGCATAAAGGTCCATCCACCTCAACAGCCACGGTATTAAGAGTTCCAGCTTCTTTTTGTCTGGTCGAGTTCCTAGGACTATATTCTCTGTAGACTATAATCCACAGTTGTATATGACAGTCAGAATCACAATGGTAACCATCATCATCATTATTGCTATCGTAAGGATAAACTATATTCTGCAAAGTTTTCCAAGTGCTTTCGCTAAGAATACTACTCAGGCAGGCAACATTTTTGCTTTTCCTGTCTTTACTCTGAAAGAGCTACTTGCATAATGGAATGCCTTGTCTGTGCAGATATCCCATGCTAGGGCATGGCCATATTGCTGCTCAACTCCCATTATTGTGTTCCCAAGTCTAGTAGGCAAAGTCAAACCTTCATTTTGATTGTGGTGATTTAAATGGGAAAGCTTACATGAAGATACATGGAAAATTCCTGTATTGAAAAACGGGAAGAGGTATTTACTACTTGGTTCAGGTGCTTACAGGGGACATAAGCTTTCAGAACACCAAAATCCCTAACCATGTAATTTCCTCTGAGGTGAGTTGCTGCTGCACTGTGCAGTGCACCAGGGCAGCCGCATCACATACCACCAGCAGCTTGGTGATGCTGCAGCCTGATCACCCTAAGCCAAAGAACAGTCCTTTGATCCTTGACAATAGGATTTAACTCAAATTAACCTCACTGCTCAAAAGATGGATGAAAAAAACATGGCTTACCTATTCCCTAGAATTATATGAAAGAAGAAAGAAGAAACCTTTATATACTTTACATTGCTAACATCCTAACATAAGTCAGGAGAGGTGGGGGTCGCCTAACCAGTCTTTTTACAGGAGGGCTCGGAAGGTACTGACTCTAACCTTGAAGCAGTTCAGTTACGTCAAAAGAAGTCATACCCCTGAGTCTGCTATTATGCTTTGTGGCAGCTTACACAAGTGTTGCATATGAGCCCTCTTTACAACTGAACAAGCGCGAGAGCGCCTTCTGAGCTGGGGCCATGTCTGATTCATCCCTCAATTGCCAACACTTAGTACAGTAGCTAACTTCTAACGGCTCCTCAGGCAATGTGTGCTGAACTGAATAGAATTCAACAGAAGGCAACTTCTATAATTGTGAAATGTAAATGGCTTAGCTTCTTTCTCAAATGCCAGAGAGACATTTTCACTGCCCACTGCTGAGTTCCCTTCTCAAAACAGCTGCCAAGACCCACATGAGGACAACACTGGCAGGCTACTTGCCATAGGCATTTCTGGCTGTGTGTACAAAGGATGCAAGACGCTTACTGGCTGAAGTCAGGGCGATCTACCTCTAGACAAGGAAACACCCTGTACCCCATGCTAGGGAGCCTGCCTCACCAAGCTTCTGGTGTTATGTGATGACGCTGCCCAGTACCCCATGCTAGGGAGCTATCAGGTATGGGGTAAAATCAGTGTAAAAGAATGTTTGCCACTTTTTAAAACGAGGCTCATGCCTTAGCAAGGAATACTGAATAAAGTAGGAAGTCAGCCAGGATGTCAGGCTGCTGGCCACTAAGATGCTCTTCCTCTTATCTTAGAAGTGGCCTCTACGTCTTTGATATGGCCAAATAGGACTTAAACAGATGTGACTCGTCAGAATGGCTGTGGCTGCATTGTTTCAGCTGGCCTTTATGCATCTGTATGTATTACTTTGCTCTTGCATTTTCTTTCAGTGGGGGAGGGGGAGGTAGGCAGCACTGCTGAGTGCCCACAATGCTTTTGTCTCTTCTGCAACTCTCAAAATCCCATACAGTCTGAAAAATCATTTAGCTTTTCAGACACTGGATGTAAAGAGAGATGTTCATCAGTAGGTGGCCCAACAGATACTTATTGGTTGAACGAACATAGGAATAAATGAATGAGTGACTGAATGAATGAAGGCGATAATGGAAATTCTCCTGGTTGTACTAGCAACATCAGCATGCCAAGCTAGAGCAGAGATGCTAGAATTCCTGCCATCATGGCCACCACCATGGTAAACAGATTTCATGCTGAACCCCTGGCAACATTCTATGCTGTTAAATAAAAAGGGCTGCAGTCCCAGAACTCCATGCTTTTAACAGAAGTTGGAATCTGTTGTTTGCATGGAGAAAATGCTCCGAGTCTTTATCTGTGACCACTCTGTAGCATCCCTCCATTTAGGGCCATTTAACTTGTATATTAAAACATATAATACATTTGAAGCATTTAGTGTCCACTTAATTTACATAAAAATCACCTCCAGCCTGTGTCTAATGGTTTATAAAGAAAATAAGATATGTCTGAAGGTTTTGATTTCTGAGACTTTTGTTTAGGGCATGAAGTTTGGTTAGTCATTATATAGCATTAGCTCCATACTGCAATTAAGAAAAACATTTAGGAGCACCCCAAATAAAAAGAATGGAAGAGGACTTTAGAGATCTTTTTGAGACAAATTCTCTGTTACAAAGAGGTACCAGAACATTTTTTACTATCATATTTTATATTTGGCTTCATGCAAGTTGTCAACTTAACCCTATCTAGGCGGAACTTGTCATGTCAATTTGTTTTACCCATGTTTAATTGACAGTAAGGTGTAATCAGATAAATAAATGCTGCTTTCCATCTTAAGACTATACACCAGGCTGGAGGGAATTAAGGGGGGTCTCTCAGAAGGATTAAAGACCAGACTAAGGCAGTCTTAGCCAGGCTGATGTTACTGTGTCCCGTTGCAGCCCAGACAGCATGCAGAAGCAGGGAGTTAAGGGCCACTGTGAACACCAGACTGCACATTAACTGACTTTGTATGCTCAGGGTCCGTGTTGTTTATGCGACTGACAGTTCTGTTGCTTTTCGTTGGGGCTTATAATATTGGTTTGCATCAAAAAATTCCTCTTTTACACATCTAATCACTGAAGATTTTCCCACTGTAGTCAATCATTTTTGATCCCTAGGTCTGCATAATGCCAGCCACTGGAGTCTATCAATTAAAAAAATTAGGACAAAAATCAGACAAATCAGTTTTGTGGGTAACCTGGTTGGCTCATTTGATCAAAAAGTTCAGGCAGATATGTACATATATACACAAACACACACATGTGTATGCATATATGTGTGTACATATATATGTATATATATGGTTTAGATTATTTCTTGAAAATATGGCCTTGAAGAGGTCGCAAAATCTAGTTGGTGTCAATATGCTAGAAATAGGGCTTTGTTTTGCAAAATGAGCTAGCACTGGCAGGAATGTGACATATTTAATTAACCTGTTGGTCAAAATTTGGCAGAAGTTTAATTTTCCAGGCTAATCTACCCCTTTCATCAATTCAATGTTCAAAAGATACCATACTATGCAGGGCCAAGCGATTAGGCTGACAGAGGGTAATTACTTTTTATTCCCACACGAAATTTACAATTTAAGCAACAAAAATAAAAACACACTCATAAGCCAATCTTGAATTTTTACAAGTGTGTTTCAGGAAGGCATGGATGGAGAAACCACATCCAGGGAATTCTCTTTGGTTCAAATATACTGCTGGACAGACAGGGCTAGAAGCAACACAGAGATTAAGCAGCACTATAATTAAAGAAAGGGGAAAGGTTTTAAAAAGGCAAATTGGGATTATCAACTGAAAAAAAAAATATGCGAACAACCCACAGGGAAATTTCTAAGGTTCAAGCTGGAATGTTGGTGTGGAAATCCTGGTGTGAAAATTCTAAGCTAAATAAAAAAAAAAATCATTTTTTTTCCTTGTAAAATTCCATATGGAGCACATGAGATACTCCATATGGACTGCTAGGCCACATAGAACACCATTAAGGAATCTACTTACCACCTGCACTGGGTAACGAAGTTTTTACTATACTTTTTATGCAGAAGAGGAAATTAAGTGATGAACCTGTAAGGAGGGGTTTAACATGCTTTAACTAATGCAATTCTCTTAGGTTTTTCGGTTCATGGCAGATATTGAAGCCCCTTCCAAAAATCAGGTTATAATATAAACTTAGTTCTTACCCTGGCACTTCTTCTTCTTACATTCTTTAATACAATCAGGAGAATCTCAGGGAAAAGGCTGATAAATATTAGAAGAACTATTGCCAACCATGTTGATACAGAAGACAGCATCTGAGCAAATACGAAATACATTCTCTGTTGTTTAAGAAAAGGCCTAGAGTGGGGAAAAAAAAAAAACATAATAAAAAACAAGTCAGTTCTCGTCACATGAAACAGAAGTGTAATTGAAACTTTTCTATTTAAAAGGAATCTTTGCTATATGCATTAATAAAAATGTTTTTCTTTCGAATGTCCCAAAAGTAACAAACAGATTTCATTCACCAAATGTTTGGAGAGAAAAGGAATGATAATCAAAGGGGGGGGGGGAAGATAATAAAATGCATTTGACTTGAAAAACAACCAAGCAATCAACTTTAAAACTGCCAACTGGAGAATATTTATTTGCATTAGAAAATGCTGGTGCTTCAAAGATATTCAGGAGAAATGATGATTATTTTTTATGCTAACAAGTCTTTTATTCCTAGGCTGCTTTATTAATATGAAAATGGATTTGTGCTCTATATTCAGAAATTCAATAGACACTTTTATAAGCCCCCTCAAACAAACCTTTATGCAAATATAAAAAGGCCTGTAGAGCTTCTCTCTCTCAACTGGGAGGAACCTACCATTACCATCTACAAGCAGATATCAGATAGTAGGACATTATGCCATAGACTTCAGAAATCCAGGAAGACCCCTCATTACGATGTTGGATTTCATTCAAGTCATACAACTGAACTATTTTGCAGCGACTGTGAAGCACTATCTGTTTCCCTTCCCCTGTCTGTCTGAGCCACAGAGAGTCTCACTAGGCTAACTTAATGTTGAAAGCTGAAGGGGACAAAGAACAAAGCATCCATGCAAGGCCGGGATGCACATCACATTGTCCGTGAATAAGAAGTCCATAGGTAGGCAGGTGGTCAGCCCCACTGATTAGACAGAGCATAGTGTTAACTGAAACAAAACTAGTTTCTTATTTCAAAATTGATCTGCGGTGAAATGCTCTGCAGATCATACACTGTGTTTTAAAGAAATATTGCTTAAACAGCAATGAATATAAACAATTATATTTGTACACTGTCTAACGTGATAAAATTAACAACTAGACATGGATTCTGAGTGAGCAGACAGTGAGGTAGAGAAATCTGGGAGATCAGGGCTAACCAGGCTTTCTAGGCTTCTAACCATATAGAAGAGACTGTTCTGGTAGTACTCTACCCTTACTCTTGATTATGAAGACCACTAATTTTCCAGGCAGTAAAGTAAGCGATAGTAAGGGCCCAGCAGACAAGTGACAGCTAATCACAGGTATTCCTTCCCACAGTATCCTAACCCTTACTGATGAATAACCCTAGGTTTCTTTGTTTACCTTGATGGCATCTATGGAGCTTTGAAGGGGAAGAGTAAAGAATAAGAGAATATTTCTGGATTGAGTGGGGCTCAGAAAGCATCACTGTCACTGTCCACCCTTAAGAGGGGTGGGGGTAATACCACAGGGTGGAACATATCCAGAGGTGTTAGCTGTGGGGAGCATCCAGCTCCTATGTTTCCAGCTACATTTTGTTGGATGCTCTGTAAGAGAAAGTTTACATTCACAGAGAGTAGCTCCACTCAGATAATTCCACAGGCAAAACTATCTAACAATACAGATTTATTAATGTTTCACTTTTAGTATCTCTGATGAGTAGAAACAGGTGTGACAATGTCTTAATCATTTCAGGGATTTATTTTAATCACTACGAAATAGTCTGTTCAAACAGAAACCAGTTTGGTAGAAATATTTTATTCTTGTGGAAACTTTGCATAATTAGTTCAGTACTGATTACACAATTTATAGACAGAATCATGAACTCTAGGCAGACTTACAATTGTGTATTATACTTGGTTAATCAACGGATTCATTTGTATGTCATTAAAGAAAATAGAGACTTCCTTCGGCCTCAGTGCTTTAGTAACTGCTGATATAGGGGTCAAATATATGCTGTAATTACATTTTTTAAGAACTGCTACTTCCTTAAATGTCTAAGTTTTTCATATTTTTATTTCCTAACGTTCCTATTAAAAAAACCTTTTCAAAACAGTGAGTTTCTCTGGTAAGTCACAAGGGACATAAACATGGTATTCCTATTTCTGTGGTAAGATGAAATGTATTATGTTACTCAAACCAGTGAAAATATGTACTCCTGAATGTCATCCCAAGGCTTATTACACTCAGGTTCTTTGTTGCTGGCATCCCTGTCAGGGGAAGCCACTCATTAGTGAAAACAATTAGGATATTTAAACACAAAATACAGTCCTCTGTGAGTATGGAAAGGAGAAAAACCCAATTTATTTACATTCCCTTAAACTCCTCTAAGCATGGCCTGTGTGTCCCCTTATCGCACTCCAGTCTCCTTGAAGCAGGGTGCAGTCTAGTCATGCCACAGCATAAAATGGCTTCTGAATAAACATTTACTGAACCAATAGGAAGTGAATGACCTGTAAGGCCAAAATGATGTTAAACATATTTGAACAAATAAAATTCTAGCCTTCAGAATTACAGTGAGTATTAAGACCATAAAATATTAGTCTGTCTTTACCTGCCCCCCAAAAAAACAATGTTGGTGATTTCAAGATAATAACCCTCTAGATAATAAGTGGTATATATTCTACTGATACATACTGAGTATATCGTAGTGATGTGAATCAGTTATATACTGATTCGCATGGATAATAATGTGGCCGCTGACCACTAACTTGTGTAGAAGCTTCACACATCATGCTAGAAATTACAGTGGCACGTCACAGAGATGTTTACAAACTTTCAAGTTGAAAGATTGGAAGAGGAACCACAAGAAAGTGGGAGGGAGGAGGGAGTGTCCTTTCAGTATCTTGTGCTGTCTATATACTTGCATTTGAAATCTTACCTGATAATCGTGTTACTGGCTACAAGTAAGTTCCAGTCCATTATATTGAAGATGCCATCTTATATAATCAACAGTTTAAAATTATAATTTATCTTTGCAGGCACAATGTAAATATATGTGTGTATTTTGCTGTTTACACATTACTCACACATGTGTATCTGCTTACCATATAATTCCTCCCCAGAAGAATGAGAAAAATACATAAAAGGCTAAAGAACCCCAAATCACAAAGTGATTTATCCATGTCCAGAAACGAGTATCCAAGGCGAGCTGAAAAGATACAACACAGAAGATTTTATGATGGGTGGGGATTGCAACAGGCAACACACTATGATGTTTGGTAACTTGGGCACAGTGCTACCTATGGGAGGGAGGACCTAGCTGGGCCACACACCTAAAGTACGGAATTATAAGAACAGAATCCAGGCTTTTTAGAGAGTTGACTATAAAAGCAATGTGCTCTGCCCTAGAGCCTCTTCTCTCCAGAGCACAAATGTACAGTGTGGTCAAGCAAAAAGCTAGAATGTACCAGGTGGCAGATCCCTCACTACGGAAGGAAGGGCAAGGAATGAGGCAAAGGTAATATCCTGGAAGCTGGAGCTTCAAGTTCTCATGTAGTGGTGACAAAGGAGGTAATGACAAAGGACAGCTGGCAAGCTGGCAGAGGAAGATATGCTGAAAAGCAGAAAGCAGTACAAGAGGGAACGAGGTAGGGAGAATGGTAAACTACGCAAAAGAGTCCTAACAGTTCAAACACAATAGCTGGGAGTTACTGAATACAGAGGCAACTGGCATCCTGGAATATGGAATGTGGGTCTAAGTATGTAAGGTCCCTTTCAAATGCAAAACCGGTGTCTGTTCCATTAAATTAGCAACAATCCCAGTTGCCTTGGATTTTAATTCCTTAATGTTTCTGTCAGGACTGATTGTTCAGATTATGGTACCTGGGGTTTTTTAATGTAATCTAAAAATATCAATTATGTCCTGCCTCTCCTTGCTTAAAATTTCTGAGCCACACAGACAAATATTCAAAGAGGAGGCTGTGTCTCAGTTTTGTGATTTGCTGTAACACCAGGGCCCTAAACTCTCTGTTACATTTTCTCATTCATAAACAGGGAAGCAGATACCACAGCTAATGTAGCTCAGTCTTGCATTCCTACCCTACCATATGCTAAAGAAAATGTCACACATAGTAACACTCGTCCAAAGATGAGAGAGTGGCTATCTTTGGGGCAACATGTGAAAGGGCACCAGGGGCTGTATGCGAGGCTGGGGGCTCTGGGGAAACTGGGGAGGTTTCCAATTCAAATTATGAGCCTGTGAAACATGACAAATAACAACTACATTCGGTGTACTAAGCACGTTCTATACGCCATCTACCATTTTAAGTGCCTTATGTGTATCCACTCATTGACTTCTCACAGAAAACCCGACAGACAGTTACTTTGATCTCATCTTATTAGACAAGGAAATGGAGGTACAAAGACATGAAGTCTCTAATACGAATACATGTTAGTTCCTTTTGGTATGACGAATGAACCAGAAGTAAAAATTTAGGGAGGAGAAAGGACTAGAGGAACTCTGTCAATTATACTTCTGAATCCTAGTTCTCACCACTCACAATACTGAAACTCTAGAGTCTAAGGCTTCTCCTTCTTGGATCCCACGTACGTGTTTACTAATGGAGTGACCACAATAATCTGGTATGCTTTCAAATGTGAGTCCAATACATGTGCCTCAAAGGGAACATGCAGTAAGGCATCAGAGCATTATTATATGGCTACATGTTAATGTCAAAAATTTTGCCAAAATGAGCCTACCTGTGCACTGCATGTCATCTAGTCTCAGGAATTTCAACACAAATGTGGGTAGCATATGATGAATACCTCATAAAAAATTTCATCACTAGCAAGCACTTACCTCAGATACCTCAGATATCTCAGATATCAGATATCACATTCCATATGAGAAATGGGCTCACACTTTAAAAATACAGTCTAAGATTCTGGCTACAAATATCAGCGCTGGTTTTAAGTACCCAAATTCTTTTAAGCCCTGTCATTCTTAAACAAGTATGTTTAAAAATATCCAAGATGAAAACTAACTTTCTCTTTCTCTCTGTCTGTTTATCTATCATGTATAACATCTTGAAAATAGCAAATGGCAGGAAAGGATAGAAGGAACAGATTTTCAACATAAGTATGGCATATGAATTTTTAAAGCGAAGATGTGTGGTATACAGGAAAAAATGAACACAATAGTACTCAAATGCGCAAATTTCTATTATCATACACATTTTAGTAAGCATTCATATTTGAATAATAACCCACTACAATGACATTCTAAGACAAAAAGACATAAGACCATAAAGCATTACAAAACATGGTGTTAAATATATTTGAATAAATAAAAAGTCTAACCTTCAGAGTTACAGTGAATACTAAGACTGTAAAGACAATGGTTCCAAAAGTCCAGTTTCCATAGACCTGAAAAACATTCAACAATTATATGTGCCGTGTATAAGCCTGCTTACAAAAATAAAATGACAAGCTTAATCCTATTGTGTAACTGCCAAAGATTTTTGAATGAATTGTTGGGAAATACCTGGTCAAAAGATTAGGCCAAAATGGAGGATTTTACTGTGACCCTACATTTCCTTGGACAGGAATGCTACACCTGCAGTTGGTAGGGCTTACTTCCATTATTCCATGAAGCATCAAACTCGGAACACATTGGTGTGAAAAGGCAGGGAGAAAAACTATAGTCCACTAACAGTAAAGTTCTTCATTATTCATGTCACTAAAGAGTTTGATAAGGGTTCTTCCTATAATACAGAATCCAAACTCCCAAATACTAATTTTCAGAGAAATGGGCTCACACTTTAAAAATACAGTCTAAGATTCTGGCTACAAATATCAGCGCTGTCAGCATGTGCACAGTAAAGAAAAGCGGGTATCATGTCTAAGTCCACACAATGGCATGAGTGGCACAAATGCTTACCAACGGCTGTCAAGATCTGAATGCATAACATTAAAACAGAAAATGAAATGTAAACGTTTTTTAAAAACATAAAACCAAAAACTTAAGGTTAATAGAAGCAAAAAAGGAATCTGATCAAATCACACATAGGTGTTTATATTAAACTGCTCAGAGCAGTTCCTACAGCTTTAGTAAACACTTAGAAAGGATGGTGATGCACACAGTAAAATCTAATTAATTTGGACTTTATGAACTCAAAATGGGAGATAAAATGGACAGAGGGAGGGCTGAGGCTTCCCATGCCCTGCCTGAAGATTTTGCTAAGCAAAGTCTACAGGATTGCAAAAGTGTATCTGCTTACTTTGAACACGCTGATTTTAAGCAATAGTCAGCTCTAAACAATTTATGAGTCCAATAAAAATAATATAAAAAGTGACAGTCACAGAATCAGTCATAAAGCTGAAGGAACCATAAAACAAGAAACAACAAAATTGAGACCCCTCTTACTAATGGGCAAAGCAGACTTGGAAAATCTGAGGTGATTTGTGTGAGGCTGCAGAGGTAATTTATCAAGGCATTCTCCTTGGCAAGTGCTACATGGGCCCTCCTGTAAAGCACTAAATTTCTATTTTCTCAACAGTTTATTGGTGGCCAGCCATTTAAATGAATTCATACAACTGGTTTCTGTTAGTCCAAATTAAAAGAGGTTTTTACTGTAGTACCAATTTATTGTAGTGCCAAGTAACAGTTTCAAAGTATCATTTAAGTTCACTGAGCCTATCACTTCTGTAACATGTTGCTTTCTAGGTTGTGATAACAATCACTGTACTCAGTAATTGCTTTTTGAACCTTAGCTTTGCTGCACATTATGAACAACAGAGTAAAGGAACACAAAAGAGGAAGTGCAGGACAGCAAGGGAGACTATCATGAAAGCAGCATGCAAGGTGGCGGATTCCATCTCCCATGGTGTGGCTGAGGGGAGAAAGCCTCACCCCCTCAGCATTTTCCACCTGGAGCACAGCCCAGGCAAATGCATCCCAACACAGGTGCTGACCATTGTAGTCACTTGCTGGGAAGGCACTGGCAGGACCAGTTGTGGTCTTTCTGGAAAACACTATGCTCTCATGCAGAAGAGAAGGATAAAGAAAAGGAAACTACTGGGCAAATACTGCAGAAATGTGACAATTATCCCTTGAACTCCAAGCATGAGGGGCACTATGAATAAGAGCTAGTGGAGCCAGACTTCACTTTAAAACAGGAAAAGCCTCACTCACATCATGCAGGGGTCCAAAGTCAGGACCCAAGAACTCTTCTTCATCTGGTAAAAATTACATGTGAGTTAAGCTTCCAGAAGATTGGCACACAAGCTCTCTAGTTACTCACACACACAGGAAGTGAGTTCTTACTTCAACACTTGTATTGCTCTAAAGGAGTTGTGAGAACATACTGTACCTTAACAAAAATGACTTGCAAAAAGGCTCAAGTATGTATATAATAGATCCAGTGCTTATGGAAATGGATAAGCCATACTTATAAAAAATATGCAATGACTTGTATCATGTTTTTACCTTTGCATTTTCTTCTAGGGATGAAGTCTGAAAGAGATAGTAAGTCCCAAAGAAGAACACTGTCCCTTCAAATGCAGCCAGAAATGTCCAGTATAAGAAGGGGCCTAACTGCAGCATGGCGTTGCCAGAAATTTTCCTATTGAGAAATGGGAAAAATGACAGGTTAATGAACCCATGTAAGCTGTTCAATAAAAACACAGTGAAATGTCAAAGAATCACAACAGTTTTGACCCTCTTATAATAAAGGAGCTACCTTTGGAATGGGAGGCTTTGGGCAGGCCAGGCTGTGGCATTGTAGCAAATAACCATCAAAGCGTTTCTAAGATTCTAGCTACTGACAACAAAACACCATCAGTCCTAATTAGCTCCTATTTATTGAGTACTTAGTATATGTCAGAAAACTGGATTAAAAATTTTGTACATCTAATCCATTTCCATCCACATAAAAACCACAAGGTAGGTATTCACATCACACCCATTTACAAATAATAAGACCCTCAAAAAGGCATGATGGCTCCCGACTCTGATGCACATGGAATCACCTAAGGATCTTTTCTTCCTACAGATTTTATTTATTTTTGCATAGAAGAGCTGGGGTGTAGCCAGAGGTTCAGGGAGTGAGAGGATTCACCGAGACAAGAGAAGGGAACAGAACAGGTCGATCTGCTGAAATCCACTGCTGAGGGGAGCAGTGGGCCAGACAGGAGAGGCCTGCTGCGCCATATGGTTTAACTTCCTGGCTGCGGATCGAACTCAGGTCATCATGGTGGTTCATCCCGGTGATTGAGCTGAGAACACCTAGGCCACCAGGGTGGCCCCACTAGGGGGGTCTTGAATAACATGGCCACTTGGCTCTCACCCTATTCTGATTGACCTGTCTCCAGTGTAACTAAACCCCTTCAGTGAGTCTAATGTACAGTAGAGTTTGGGAAATACCAGTGTAGTAGCAGCCAGAATTGACTCAGGAACAGAGCTAGTATACAATCCTAGCTTGATCTGACTTCAAATCCTGTCTTTTAACCAAGCTATCACAGCATTCCAACTATAACTGTTAACATTTCTCTTTTAATCAAGATTTCTTCCTAGAATTTTTTAAAATAAATTTTTATTCTATTTTTATTGTATTTTTTTCAACTGAGTCAAGTAACAAATTTGAAGCTATACAGCCATGCTTTGATAAATGGCAGTTAAGACAGATTAAAAGTTTAAAATCTGTCAAAGATACAGTAATCTTAGTACAAGTTAGAATGTTAAAAATAATGCTTCCAATTACAGTGGAGCAGAGCTACAAAAGAATTGTGCAGGGTATTCATTCTTTTGGCTTCTATTTCAAATTGTTCTTAACATTTATCAAAAGGTAGTGAGTGAATCACTCAAGTAGCACAAATGTTGCCAATACAATACTAAGATCAGTTGCCGGGCTGTTTCAAATAAGAAAAAAGCTCTTACAACAGCCAATAAATCATACTCCTAAGGCAACTGGGAGTTACAAGGAAAGTACCTCCCTGAAGATATTTGCAGAGTACCCAGAGTACCCAGCACTTGCCAGCCAATGAGAATTTTAAAAAACAATATGTATTTATTTATGCATATTAAAACTGGGGTACAGGCCCAGAAGTGTGGGGGCAGGGGTGAGAAGATTCACCAGAAACAGAATGGGGGAGCAGAACAGGCAGGTCTACTGAAATACATGCTGAGGGGGTGAGACAGGAGAGGTCTGCTCTGCCATGTAGGTCAGCTCCCAGGCCAGGATGCTCAACTGGTGCTGCAGTGGCTGCAGATAGCTTCGTAATGCTGCGCTTGAACCCCTGCGCTACCAGGGAGGGTCCAATTAGGCTTCTGAGTCACTGGCTTGGGCTGAGGAAGAAAGGACAAAGGTAGGAAGTGTTCCTGTCCTTCTAGACCATCTCTGGGAGTTGCATTACACTCAGTGGGAAGAAGGCAGGGTATCACGGTCTATCGAATTACAGGTCAGGCTTTCCAGCTGCACTCAGATGAATAATGAAGCTGTTGGAAACTGACAGCCATCATGAAGGAGACCAGGAGAGAGCAGGAGAGTCTGGGGAGAGATGGACCAGCAGCAAGGGCCTGTCCATCTCCTCATGACAGGAGGCTGCAGGTGTACTAGGACCTTTCTGTTGCCTGTAAAGCTGCAGAGGAAACCATGTTTCTTCCCTCTATCTAGACAGTTTACTTTGCAAATTTCTCTTAAGATGCAAAATATTCAGGGATGTCTTGGTTTATGGCAAAATGTCTGGGAAGTACCTGAGTCACTTAAATCCCTGAAGGTGAAAATGTACAATATGCTACACAACACCACCCATAACGTTAAGGGAGACAAATAGAGAGCCACCTACAAGAGTGGGGCTTCACGCTTACGAGAGAGTCTAGAGTAATGGAGCAATCAATACGCGACTGACCACTAGCAGGCCAGAAGGGAAGGAAAACTGCATGCTGGATAGCCCAGTAGGTCTGTGTGGTCCGCGTGGTCTTCATTGCTGAATCAGATATAGCAAGTATACTTCCATACAAATGGTGCAGTAATTCAGTACCTGTAGCTCTAAAAACCTACACTAAAAGCCCATAGACACCCTCATTAATAACTGTGCTCAACTGCTTTCAACATTCTTAATGTATGAAGTTGCTTAGCACAGCCCGAAGGTTATATGGGAGGTGTTAGAATAGTAAGATTAAGAGCTACCATCTATTGAAAAGTTACTATGTCCTAGGCATTGTTTTAAGTTCTTTTGTATGTATCACTCATTCAGTGTTCACAAAACCTTTGAGACGAGGTGCTACTGTACCCTTACTGGGCCAAAGAAGAAACTGAGGCACATATCAGGCAAATAATCTGTCCAAGGTCACATAGTAAGTGGCAGAGCTGGGTCTGGAGATTAGGTTGGTTGAGCTAATTAAACTAAGTGATGAGCTTGCGCCCTTGGTGGGGGTAGATGGGTGGCAATAGCTCACCGCTGCCAAATCCCAATTCAACCAGAGCACTGTGAGGCTTACTTTAGTTTGTCTTAATACTGAAGATGGCTGTTTGAACTGCTGGAACAATACCAGACTGAATTTTGACCTTGGTCTTGCTCTACTCAAACCCTGCATCCTTGGGTAAGTTAAAAGAAACTCATAAAATATGACTTTACAATATTCATGCTACAAAAGGAAATGAGACAACTGGAGAAATGTGAACACTGGTTGGACAGCTGATATTATTATGAAACTATTACATTTTCAGGTATGATAGAACACTGTGTTTCTGTTTTTAAGAAGACCTTTAAGGGCCCTCCCTAGTGGCGCAATGGCTTAAAGCACAGCACTGTGAGGCGATCTGCAGTGTCTGCAGCATGAGTTCAATTCCCAGCCCACTGGGGAGGTGACATACATGTCATGGAAGATGTCTCCTGACCTACCCGCTGCTCAGTGTATTGAGCAGTGTATTTCAGTCAATCTGCCTGCTCTGCTCCCCACTCTGTCTCTGATGGATCCTCTCACCCCTACACCTCTGGCCTATAGCTCAATTCTTGTATCCATAAAAAAAAAAAAAAAGACCTTTAAGAGGTATACATGCATGGAAGTAACTATTTTATGTGCATGTTATTTGTTTCAAAATTAGTCTATGAGAGGGAAGATGGTTTTATTAATTAAGCAGGATAGGTCCTGAATTTACTGTCGTGGAAGCTGAGCAGTGAGGACAGGGAAGTTCACTATAGTAGTATTTTCTTTATGTGTTAAAATTTTTCCATAATACCTTTAGAATGATGCTAAATTTTGTAAATCTAATTAAGTCGAACAACTGGCAAAGTATGAGTTTTATGAGTCACAATGCTTAAAGAAACTCCTTAGACCTGTGCCTCTTTACTCGCACAACAAAACATCTGAATCTACTACAGTTGTCATCAACTGTTTTGCAATGCTTATCATCTGCTGTAAATTAACATTCTTTATCCTTAGCTGTAGGCTTACTTTATGAAAATCAATTACATCACAGGTCAAGCAACTGGTTTGGTGCCCAGTCTCTGATCAATAGGAAAAGCATCCACTTCCAACAGACACAAAATGATATAAATGGTCAATGAGTTAATTATTTCCTTCAAGTGCTAAAACTTTAGTGATTTTATATTTACTCTAATTTTACTAAGGCAGTAGGCTATACTTAAGGGGAGTTTTCAACAGAAGGGGTACAAGAAAACATGTTACTCCACTAAGGTGGGCAGGAAACAATATTCTAAACTACCAGAACTTTTTGTTTGTGTCTTTTTATTTTTTTGGTAGATAAAATTCTGTGTCCTTTTTCTAAGATTCCAGAATTCTATGATAATGCAGTTCCATGTTTTTGGGAACTAGTGAGTTTGAACTAAATGATTCACACACATACAAGTACAGAACCCACCCTTGTGGAAGATGTTTTCTTCTTGAAAGATCTAGTTTCAGTAGCTAAAAATTCAGAGCATAAACACATAATCAAGCCAGGCAGATATTTCTTCTCTTTACCCACCTCCAAATGAAATACACAGCTTTGAAAGACTGGAAAGTTCTAACTGTATGAAATGAATATAACTTACATATATAATCTGGGATCTGAGGTCAGAGTGTCAATGTTGATGTGCTGTTCCAGTAGACTGTAGGCCAGGATGGGTAAGGATGTGAAGCAGATATTGTACATTGTAAGGTAAGCGGCATCATACAATGGCTGAAATGACAACCAGCAGAAGATAAACACACCCTAACGACCATCAAGCAGGACATTCACACGTCTGGAAAATTCACAAGCGAAAACAAGACAGTTTCCTTTCACCTTTTTTTCGGTGCCAGCAGAATAATTCTTGTAAATACAATCATTCCTACTGGTAATTATAAAAAAATTAACACATGTGATGCATCACATTAATATGCCCTTCCTTTAAAAGGATCTCATTCAAAAGGCTTAAAAGCTATAAGCTCTATTTCTAACAGATATTAACTATAATATTTCAAAGATTAGTGAACAAAGTCCAACTAAGGAAGCCCTGGGAGAAATTCAATATAGGAAGGAGTCAGACTGTGCCAACATTTCTTTTGCTTAATATTTTCATAGTTTAAAATATCATTATTACTATCTCCATGACATATTTATGTAATTAAATAAATGTATTCACAGAAACAAAGCTCAATATTGTACATGGGTGTGACTTCCAACTCCTTCTGGTCCTGAATCCCACAGACTCCAGATCAAAATTTTCAACATTTTGTTGGCTATTCCGTAGGCACCTGCAACTTAAGTATCAACCTAACCTCGTCAAGTTTCCCTTTCCACTTGCTTTCTCCCATGTCACTTGTCTTGGCAACTGACCCTGCAATTAATGTTTATAACCCCAGTATCTATCCTGGAACCTGGCACCATTTATGTACTCAAGAAATATTTTGAAAAAAGGGATTCTCCTCCTTCCTTATTAGCCATGCTTCCAGTCTTCTCGAGTTTTCTAATACTTGGTCTTTGTAGTGTATCTATACTCACAGTTTCGTTCAGTCCTGTGGGTTTAATAGCACCACCCATTTGTGGAAAATCCCCAGATATCTACCTCTGGCTCAGATTGTTCCCCTGAACGCAAGCCCATATACCCAAATGCCCACATGACATCTCATTTTGGGTGTCTAGCCTATCTCAAACTTCATACGTCCAAAACCAACCTTCTAATTGGCCTTCATCTCGCACCTGCTCTTTTTGTGACAACCAAATCTGTCTGACCAATCAGAACCAAAGTCTTGGGTTTACCATGACTCTTCTTTACACCTCTTATGCAGCTGATTAGGAGATATCTACTGTTCTGCCTTCATATTAACCCCAGATCAATTCACTGTTACCACCCTGCAAAGCCCCCTAAATGGTCTCCCTACTTCTCTGCTTGACCTACAGTCTATACAGTGCAATGACCCATGCAATTCAGTTAAAAAATAAATCAGATCAAGTCATGGTTTCCAATGGATTCTTTTGTCTGAGAGCAAGCAAAGTTCTTAGAAAAGGGGTGGCTATAAAGCCCCACTCACTCTAGCTCCTACCTGTCTGTCCTTATCTCTAATCTCCTTGCTCGTTGCTCCTTTCACGAGAGCACCAATGGCTTCCTCACAATCCCTCCAATGCCCAGACTCGCTCCTAACTCAAGACATCCTTTGCCCCTGCCTGGTGTTACCCCTGCTTAGAACACTGTTCCTCAGTGCTTGTTTACGTCCTTGCTTCCTTCAAATCTCAGTTTAAATGTTATCTTCTCAGTGAGAACCACCTTTATTTAACATTCCACTCCCTCTTAATAGACCTGTCTTCTCCTTATTCAGTTTCTTTTTTCTTTTGTTCTGGTACTAACTGCCTTCTAACTTAAAGTATGAATTTATTATATTTATCATCTGTCTCTTCACACTAGAATTTAAACTGTGTGAAGGCAGGAATTTTTTACATAGTCTATTGACATCTATAGCTTGAGAAAGAGCAAAGCAGCCCATGACATGCAGCAGTAATTCGCCTGGCACCCTCAGCCAGGCACTGGTGTTCGCTTGTCAAACATGTGCCATTGCACAGAATAGTAACACTGAACAAAGCCACTCTGTGACCATGATGGATCAAGACAAAAACAAGGTCACTCCATATCCTGCCTGAACACAACACGAATAATGTCTCAATCGCAGAGGCGACCAACCCCCGACTCTGGCTGATACCCAAGGGCCACACTTCTCTGTCAGTAGCAGCGTTAGCCTCCTAGGTCTCACTCCTCCTGCAGAAGAGTCACGAAAGTGCATATTTATATAGCTACACCCCTTTCACTCCTTTCTACAGCAAATTCCCACCTTTTCAGCTTTTCCCCAAATCACCTAACTCAAGCACAAGCTCTATAATCAGATTTTTAAAATACCCTCTTTCTGAGAGAACTTACGGTTCCTCAAGTGTACATTGTTTCTTGCTAATTTAATCAACTACAAGTAAGTTCCTGTTGGCCTTTGGCCTGGAGGGCTTTAACAATCTTGATATCTACCACAGAACTTGACATAACAGATAACATTCAATAAATACTGAGTGAAGGAATGAGGAGATATTGGAAGCCATAACACATTTGTAAAGCACTAATCTGATACTATAAACTTTACTAAAAAATTAAGGTATTCTATGAATCTCACTTTGATTAAAGTACTTACTGAGTTCAGTATTTTTCTATATAGTGCTAGATATCATCATACAGCTCTTACCTGTGACGTGAATAAATACTACCCCATTTTCACATGTATTTATCACGTTATTTATTGATTAATACCATGCATTTTCAAACAAAGCCTAACAAATGTACAGTTACTAGCATAATGGAGACTGACTCAAAAAAGTTGGGAACAACTTGTATAAACCAGTAAGTCATTCATTAGTTGATTTAAAAATATGTATTTTGTGTTTATTAAGTGACAAATACTGGGGTCAAATAAAATTTATCAATCTATCAAGGAACTCAAATTCTAGGTGAGGGAGTGGTAATGACTTAAGTAGGCATGGGGGAGCCCAGAAGAAGGGACCACAGTCCTGGCCTGTGGTGGAGACAAAGCAAGAGATGATGTGATAATCCCAATCTCTACACAGAACATGGAGGTACTTTCCACAAATATTTAGACTGAGCAAAAATACTCTACTGAATTAAAGATGGCTCCCAAAAGATATTATATTCCTTTTAATTCTTAGGAGATTAGACCAGTCTGTTGGCACACAGCACTACATATTCATTGGAAATTACCCATTTTCACAAATAAGTAAATTAAAAAATAACTCAATTGACTAGTGTATAATTTAGTCTTAAATTTCATTCAAACAAAAGCAGCATCAATCTACTTTTGTTCAACGGTGGTACTCTGAGTTGCATGAGTGATAACTATAATTCTTAGATGCATAATTACAGGAGAAAGAATGCCCTCAAAACAAACAGGTTTAGCAGATAATAGTTTCTTGTTAAGCATGTTACAAATATTTTCATGGGGAAAAAAAAAGGTCAGTACTATCCTAGTTTTGCTAGAGTAGTTTTTTATTGGTCCCTTATTTACATTCTTCATAGCTTGCTCTCCAAGTTCCAGAGTTGCAGAGAATACGTGATGTGGATCTGAGCTGAAAAAGGTTGACTGCCCTTTAAATACTTCAAAGGTATTCAGTTAATGCTATATTCAGCATTAGCACAAGGCTAAAGTAAAAAATAAACACACTGCACATCACATCACCACCTCAGGAAGACCTTCCCCTTACCTAGTACACTTCTCTTTAAGATGTCTATCTAGCAACTTCCCTCATCTTCAGATCTCTGCCCAAATGTCACCTCATCAGAGAGAACTTTCTAGGTCATCTTCTCTAAAATAGCAGTTCTCTTCTCCAGTCACAGTCTAGCCATTTATTATGCTTTACTGTTTTTCTGTAGAACATTTATCAGTATCTGACATAATATATTGTGTGACTACTGTCTGCCTCTCCTCCTATCTCTGTATTGCAAGCCCCATGGGGGTTAGAGTTAGTTTGGACCACTGATATGATATCCTAGCACTTTGTCTGGCACAGAGTAGGCAATTAAGAAATTACTATTAAATAAGTGAACCTACCAGTTGAGCAACTGACAAAAGCAAACATCAACTCCTACAGACACCCGAACAGTTAAGGTAACCTAACCATACCCCAGGCAGCTTGTAGTCTAAATCTCAGTTGGCTTCATAAAGAGTAAGTCCTTTCTTTCTCTCCTTAGACAACTTGGTAAACATGTTTAAAAAGGATAGCAGTGCAACAGGCTTCTTTCAAAAGAAAAACAATGTTTTAGCCAACTCTCTTCAGCAATCTGCTATAATGATTTGAGAAAACATAAAATTTTTTTAATGCTTGCATTTATCAAAGGAAGTGAGAAATTAGAAACATTTTGATTAATAGTAATCTGAATGTTCCAGAAAAGCAGATTCATCAAAATTTATAAAACTCTGTAACTAATCTCGTTAGCATTCAATACAGGAAGGCTGATGGCAATTCCTACAGCTGGTAGATGATTAATTCATAAAGCAATCTGCTTAACTAGCACCATGGGGCTGGTGACATGGCACCAATGTCAGAGATGGCATAACAAATGGCCAAGAGGCAAGTTCAAGAGAAAGAGAGCAGTCATTTTCCATTGAGAATACATTGTCTTAAAAAATACTGCCATAAAATTTGAACACAAACAAAAGAAACCTCTACCATGAGGAATGAATGTGCCTTGAAATTCAGAAAAGCAGTCTCTAATATGTGTGACAATGTTATCAGTAGCTCAGGTTGGCACATTCACTGAATTGTTCATGGATTAGCAAATTGCAGAGTCACTGAGCATTATAGTTCCTGCACTTAGTTATATTTTCGCTAGAAGCAAGGCAAAAATCCATTTCAATTGTTACAAGAAACCTACAGATGCACTGCCCACCCTACCATTTATGTATAAAGCTAACGTGTAACACCTTTTAACATAATCAATATTCGCAAAGTAATACAAGACATAGAACTCGGAGCTGTACATGCCATCAAAGGTTTTATCTAGCAGTTACAGTTACTTGGCCTACATTTTCCTGTAAAATCAACCTGAGAAATGGAATAGATGTTAATATCTGATGATATTAAACTATATTGTTTGAGGATTATTGGAAAACATTGTATACACTAATAAAAGTAAAACATCAAAATATTCTTTTTAAAGATATCTCAAGTCTAACAGGATGTACCAAATATCTTTCAAAAAGAAAGTAACAACATTGCTAAAGCAAAGACAGAAACATCTATCATTGTCAAAAACCAGGCCAAGAAAATCAACTGTTGAAACCCCCTTTACCCATGCCCCCCCCCCAAATATTCCTTTTACTTTGGATTTGCCTCTCTAGGCTCTGTAAGTCAAGAAATAGAAAAGTCACTTATTAATAGTAAATGTAAGCTACATTATAACAAATAACTAGGGAGACAAACCTGTTGAGAGAATCCACAGAAGAACTGGTACAAAAACTGTGGTAAAATGAAACAAAGGTTCTAGGGGGAAAAAAATGAAGAAAAGAGTTAATGTCTGTTTTTATTTGAAATATCAATGGCTCTGGATCTCGCTTCAAGAGTGCATTTTTGATCCATGTCAGAAACTAGTCTTCCTTCTGTCACACATTGTAATTTTTACCAGGCTATGAAACTTAGTGCTGTTCTTAAAAATCCAATGTATCCTCAAAGGATGAATGTCATATATAGCTGAAGATATTTCAGTGCATTATCTTATAGGATCTGGAGTGCAGGGCTTAAGAGAAATGCTACACTTGTTTTGAATAACCCCAATAACATCAAGGTAAGGGCACAGCTCCCAAGGTCATCACCTGGAAGGGAAACATCATTTATATGTTCTGATACAATACAAAAACACTATCAGTAGCATCTTAAAGTTACACTTTATTGAAAAAACAAAAACTCTGGGACTGGAGGAGGCAACACTCGATGGGGAGCATCCAACGGGAGGGCTCCAATGTGAAGGACAGGTATGATGTTCTTGCTAGAATTAAAGTTCCATAAGAACAGTGATTTTTTTTTTTTTTTTTTGCCTATTTTAGTCCATGATGAATGCTTAGGACCTAAAGCAATGTTTGGCACACAGTACCCACCCAAACATATTTGTTGACTGAATGAATACCTAAGTCAGAATTTGAACTAGGTGTTAAAGATGAATTAAATATGATAGCAGGAACTAAGGCAAGACAGTAAGTATGCATTCTAAACATGTTAGGTAAGGCATGGGGTGCCTGAAAGTCAGATTAAACCTTAGGCCTTGGAGAGTTACTGGGGAGCAAGCTCAAAGTAGCATTACACAAGGACAACTGAATGGAGAAACAGAAGCAGGAAGACCGTCACAGAAGGACTCCAGGGGTGGGGCAATACTAACCTGAAGATGCAATGGCAAGCTAAGAGGAACAAAAGCTTTTTAATTCTGCCAAAGAGGGTGAAGGTATTAGAAATCACCAAGGGACAAAAGGCAGACAAGAATAAGAATACTGCTGAATCACTAAGGTGATAATGGGCACAGTGATCGAGTGAAGACATAGGGCATCATTTACATAAATCCCTAAACTGGGAACAGACATATGTCAATTACTGACCCCTGGTAAACAGTAGCCATTTTAGTGTTTGTTTTATCCCCTTAACAGAACATTCCTTCCATCTAGTGGCCGTTGCTTGAATTGCAGGCCAAAATTGAAAGAGGCCAAATAGAGTCCCCAGAATAGATTCAGATGGGGAGGCAGATCTGTATGGCAGATCTTCATAGGTTCTGCTAATAGGGGGGAGGGGTGTAAGCGAATAACCATACATCCTTACTGGAGACTGTTAAGTTACTGAGTGTAGGGATCAATAAACAGGGGGCCTCCCTGTGGCCCAGAGGTTAAGTCTCAGTGCTATCACTGCTAAGAACTGAGTTCGATCCCCGGCCAGGGAGCTACCTCCCCAGTCTAGCCAGCTGCTCCCCTCAGCAGTGTGCTTCAGTAGATTTGCCTGTTCTGCTCCCCACTCTGTCTCTGGTGAATTCTCTCACCTCTGTACCCCAGTTCTCCTAAAAAATAAATAAAGGCTGGAAAATTCTAAGATGTACAGTCCTGGACTTAGGAGTAGATAAACCTGTTGTGCATTCTAGCAACTGGCCGTTGGGGAGCCAATATCAGGCTATATAATCTCTGAGTCCTACTTTCTACATATTTTAAGTAGGGAAAAATACTGATTTGTAATTGGTGACAATTACAAAAGAAAATACAGTGATTTTCTGAATATTATTGGGTTCTAAATAACATATTGGGTTAATTACCATCATTATACTCACATGTATTTTGTCTGGATGCCAGATGGTAACTGGCTGGCAGTGCCTCAGCGAATCTATAAACCTGGCTTCATGGTTATATATTTTTCAGAAAATATAAAGCTAATATGACCCGAGGTTAATGACAGAAAATGGACACACAAAGCAGTTGATGAGCTTGTCAGCCAGTGAAATACAGGGTATAAAATTCAAGCTTGAATCATGCAAAATGGTCACATGTTATTGAAAGATCAAGAAATAATAACTGGTGGACAGGATATAGAGGATAAAGAATGCTATGCACGACTGGTGGGACTATAAATTGGTGCAGCCACTCTGGAAAACTGTGGTAGTTCCTCAAAAAAAAAAAAAAAAAGAAAAAGAAAAACAATATGAGCTAGTAATCCTACTTCTGGATATTTATCCAAAGAACATGAAAATATTAATTTGAAAAGACATATATATGCATTGGATTTTAGTGGTGAATTTAGCATGCTGACTTTTAATGATGTATAACTAAAACTTATAATGTAGTGCTATTCTTTTTTTTTTAAAGATTTATTTATTTATGCTTACAGAAATGGGGTACAGGCCAGAGTTGTGGTGGGTGAGAGGATTCACCAGTGACAGAGCGGGGAGCAGGAACAGGCAGATCTACTGAAATACACTGCTAAGGGGAGCAGCAGGCAGGGAGGGAGAGGTCTGTCATGCCATGTGGGTCAACTCCCTGGCCGGAGATTGAACTCCTGCTGCAGTGGCTTCGGAGAGCCTCATAATGTGGTGCTTTAACTCACTGTGCCATTAGGGAGAGCCTCATGTAATGCTATTCTAATTAAAAAAGGAAAACAAAACAAACAATGCCAATCTTATCTCCCCACTCTAAAAGTCTTTAAACCTTAAAAATCAACTAAAATATAATTTTTTCTGATTTTTTATTTATTATACAAATGTCCTAAATCAACAAAAGAAACAAGGGGGAAAAAACTACAACCAAAGTGAGCCAACAATGGATTTAAATGGTTATTAGTGAAATTACAAATATCTTATCACATACCTTATAGAAGAAATACTGGACAAGGTGTGCTATTCTCACATAATAGAGATGTCCATGAGCCAAAAGCAGTTTCTTCAAATGCTTAAACTTTGGAACAGAATAATCACTATTCCTAGCTGCTTGGCGACCTTCTTTGCCTTTAATACCTAAAAGAAGAAAATTTCTGCAGGGTGAATATTCAAATGAATAAGCAACCCCAGATTTGTTAATTTCAGATTTTTTAACTTGCTTCAATGTTTATTTCAGTTGTATAGTTAAGCTTTGTTTTTTAACCAAAAAAGTGTTTTTAATAGGTTTTTAATTACCTATTTATAACATAATTAAGTAGAATTATGACACACTGTAAGATAGTTAAATTGTATCATTACTTGAACCATTACAAGGAAAAATTATCTAGAGAAAAAAAATTCTCACCTTCCCCTCCAAAAAGGTTGGTGGGTGTTAGGTTTGCTGCTTAACAGCAGTCTGACAAAAAAAATGGTGCAGATCATTGAAAAGCTGATGAAGCATATCAACATATAAATTCAACACTACAGCCCAAACCATAGATAATGTCATGTGGAAAAGCAGCCAGCCAATTATCATTTCTTAGTCCCCAACAGCTAAGAATCTGAGAAGATATACTGCAGCAACATAAGCAGGCAATCAGACCAGGGGAGGAAAAATAAATAGTTTCATGCATGCTGTCGAAGTGAGAGATAAATGATCAACTGTGCTGCTAATAGGTTTGGGACATTATCTTTGCTTGGCTAATATAAAAATATCCTCTTGGTATTGCTATATTCTTGCCAGAGGTAGGATTCTGGGATGAACATGTTCCATGATTAGATAAGGTCCTTCATTTGATTAACAATTATTCCCAAATTCAAATTCAAGATGAACACCAAAATAATCTCTCTAGAATGTAAGAGCGTTCCACCAAAAAGCAACACTGATAGCTTACAGCTGCCATCTCATTAGGTGTTTCTTACCTATTCCCACATGGGACTCCAAGATCATACTAACATCATTGGCACCATCACCTATCGACAGTGTTATTGGGCTGCCTTTCAAATTCTTCACCATCCTGACAATCTAAACATTAAATACAAAAGAGGTACAGAAAAGGTCAAAGCAGAATGTGAGATTACCCTCTTTTGGGTTCATGCCTCATTCACACTTTAAACAGGGCCTTTGCAAACACAAAGGTAGCTTATGCACATAACGGAAAACAGCCTTGAGTTCTCTGTAGCAGTACACAGCTACTCAACACTAGGCTTTATTAGAGGTAGACACTTTCCCTCTATTGATGTTATTTCATGTGTCCTTTCAGGCCAGGTTTTGAATATGTGACAGTAAAGACAAGAAAGCTGATCTAAAGTAACATGTATAGGATTACCAGAACAAAAGTGGGAAGTGAGAGAAAAATTCTCTCCATGATCCTTCCTCTCTGCTGTCATTCCCAAATGTACTCCGGAAAAACCCCACCCCCAACTCTTATTCCCAAGGATTTATCTAATGTCAGATGTTTCACCCATCCAGCCGCCAATTCAACTTTACTCAATCTCTTACTGCCCAATATGATTTACCTTTCCTACAGGTGGCTCTATTTCAAAAGGGTACGGCATCTTAAAGGTAGTAAGAGTTATAGAAAGAGGCCCAATGTATGTGCTTGTTACTATTTCTTGGGTGTCTCTTCAAGATGTGTCATTGGAATAGTCCATGTCATGTTGTGATTCTGCTAGGTACTGAGTAAAGAAGCCACCTCCTGGTGGTTACAGGCAGGAAGTGTGCTGGGTGAACAGTTGTCCTCCCATCGTATGTTTTAGATAATGACTGCTTCATGTATCAACCCTCAACTCCTTGGAATCTAGCAGCTTAAAACAAATTAAACAAAGCTGTATAGCCAAATAGTGCCTCATAAAAATTCTGTCCTTACAACTGCTCTTATCATTTAACACAAATAAAATCTATTTTCAACATAACTGAAGTCATTAAAATAATATTTATGAACTGAAGCCACATTGCAATCTTTTCTTTGAACAAGTCAATCAGATTTAGTTGGATTAAATAGCATATGAAAACTTCCACATGCAACTCCATTGAACAGAAAAATGTTGCCATGAAACGACAGCTTTATCCCACCCTCTGCTCAACTTGGTACTGTTTGAAAACTTTGTAAAACTGTCAGAAATAATCTAAGTGGAAGAGTCAATGACAAAATTAAAGAACCCACACCAGATTGTTTTATGGACCACGATCCCATTCATCTAACTGCTCCTTTGCTACCATGTGCAGCAATGGAAGTAAAAATTCAGCCAGGGAGCCTGAGGGAGGCAATAAAGTGACAGTTTCTGCATGAAAATATAACTTAAAAAGACTAAAACTCGTCCTCTGGAAAGGATATATGGCCATAGAATATGAAACCATGAAAGATTTACATGGAGTTTTTTTTTACTGAGCCCCAAGTCACCTGGATTAAAACCATCTCTTCAACTGATAGGGTAACATCATGAAAAGAAATTAATTCATCAATAACTATTTATTGATCAATGTAACTGCAGGCAATACAATACAATGTGAAAAAATTCAGAACAACAAATATATATATGTAACTATATATGTGTGTGTGTGTATAAAAGAGTTGGTAACACACCTTAAGGAGCAGATAACATGATAGTAGAGATCACAGATGAATACAAGAGTATTAGATAATTAGATTAACAGGAAAAAATATGCAGTACCTGTGCAAGAGAATATGTACCACTGTCATCTAAAAGCAATCAGGAATGATTTTATAGATGAGTGAATTGATCTAAATCATGAAAGACTAGTAAGATTTGCACGGTTAGGGAAAAAGGTTGGACGAGTATTCTAGAAAAAGGAAATGACAGCATATTCTAAGGCACATACCAGATAAGTACATGCTCAGAAAATTAACAGAAACTCATGAAAATGGAAGAAGGATACAGGAGGAACTGAAAGAAAAAGCAAGATAAGGAATGAAGTCAGGTGGTCAGTTCTCAGTGAAAAGAGATGAAAGAAAAACAGTAAGGAGAAAAGATAAGGTACTAGAAAACAGACAATGTGGTAACTGAGTCCATGTGGAAGGGTGAAAGATGGGAGAAGTCGGGCTCTCCCTGGTGGCTCAACGGGTTAAAGCACTGCATTATGAAGCTCTCCGAAGGCACTACAGCAAGAGTTCAATCTCCAGCCAGTGAGCTGACCCACGTGGCGTGGCAGACCTCTCCTGACCCGCCCGCTGCTCCCCTAAGCAGTGTATTTCAGAACATCTACCTGTTCCGCCCCCCACTCCGTCTCTGGTGAATTCTCTCACCCACCATACCTCTGGCGTGTACGCCAGTTCTGTAAGCATAAATAAATCTTAAAAAAAATAAAGATGGGAGAAGTCAACAGACTTCAAAGGTTTGAATCTAAGAACCTGCTAGTTGGGCTTCTCAGAAGGATAATAAGTTGGGATGATAATGGCATTCAAAGGAGTAAAATAGAATCCAAAAGATTTGAATTGGAGAAGTGACTTAAACATCACCTATACAGGCATATGATAGGTGAGTAGGATATTCTGGAAGAAGTCTGACTTATAGTAAGAAATAAAACCAGGACTGAACCTTGCTGTGGGAGGATGGGCACTTCATATTCCAGTGGCATTAGCACAGTGGAGTCAGGAACTCAGATACCTGCTAGGCTGTGGAGTCGTTAGAACCTAGGGGAGCAATTTGAGCAACGGGTGATGAATGTGAGGAGTAGGGGAAAGGGAAGGGAGATATTGCCTCTGACTAAGGTGACAGATTTTTATGGATATACTTCATTATGTGGGGCTAACCAAATATTTGAAGATTGAAAAAAAGATGTGCACCTGCTTATAGTGAGGTCTGACAGCAAGGAGGCAATGTCCTAAATCAGCACAGGCGATGCTGATCTGTGTGCATGCATGTGTGTAGTGGCAGATGGGTGTGTGCAAAAGAGAAGTCAAAGACACAGCTATTTCCTTGGTCTCAAACAAGCAGCTGAAGACTATGAGTAACAAGACAATGACATGAAAGAATACAGAACATAGACAAGTGACAAAGCAGTGTGTAAGTGAGACTCTAAGGTTCATCACACCCAATGGGAACAATCAAGGTGAAGCAGTAGGCCAGAGGACTAGGAAAAGACAGGGTATAGGAGGTGTCCCTGGAGTTGGGTTTTATTATGAATAAAACTCTTGTTAGGTGAGGGGGAATTCAGTGATTGCAGATGAGGAAACTATATGAGGAACGCTTGGAAGTTGACCTGAGTATGGCAATGTAGAAGGGACACAAAGAGGGAGCAACCGACGGGAGTGGAAAGCATGGTATGGGAGTGATGATGGGCACAAAGTACGTGGAAGATACATTAAGGACCAACAAGGGTGAGCCCCAAGCGGCTTGTTGCGTCATCTGCCCTTCATCCTAAGGATGTCAGAGACTACTTAAAGTGTCTAAACAAGTATATATGATAGGAAAACTAGTGTATTAACAAGATTAACTTGGGAGTATGGGGAAAGACAGTGAAGGGAAAAGGGTGAAAGCAACGAGACTAGTGAGGAGGCTCAATCAAACAGACAGTGTTTAAAGTCATAGGGTTGGACTAAGCTGGAGGTAAAAGGTTGAAAAGTATGGCAAAAAATGGGAGCTAGAACAAAAGGTAGAGAATCACCAGGACCTGGTGACTCTGGTGACTATATGTGGAATGAGGGAGAAAAGAGGGGGTCAAAGTTACTTTGGAGACATAGGGAATGGAATAAAAATGGTACCGGTAACAGAAATCATAAAGAGAAGGGATAAAACAAACTGACCTGAGAGAAAAACTGTAAGATCTGTCTTGGACACTAGACTTTATTTTGACAGTGGGGAAGTCATGCGGTGCTATCTAGCATGTAGCTAAAAATAAGAGACTCAACATCAAAGAAAAGTCAGGACCAGATCTGTATCATCTGGAGTCACAGAAAGGGCTGCAGTTACCCAGAGAAAGAGTCTGTAAGTGAAAAGCAGAGGAAAAACTTAGCCCCAAAGCAAACTGATAATTAGGGAAGAGATAGCGAATGAAACAAAACAATAAGGTACTAGGTTTCCAAGGACCATGCACCATCACAGAAACCAAGGAAGGAGAACTTAAAAGAGGATATAATTGATAGTGTCAACTGCAATAGAAATGAGGAGAATGGAAGACAGCCTGAGCGATTCAGCAGGGAGGTCACTGCTTCCCCTAGCCAGTACTAAAGGGTGTGATGAGAAGAATGTTGGGGGCACATGTAACAGGAGAGTCAGGAGCAGTCAGGAATGGAGGTAGCAGGCAACACCACTCATTGCAGAAGATGAGAAGGCAAGCAACTGGACAGCAAGCTTGAGGGAATAAGGCTTAATTTATGATCATGGCATCTCCCTTGGTAAAGATTTAATTCAACTTGTGTTTTTCCATATAAAGCAACAGCAACCAGAGAAGATGTAACAAGGTAATAATGGCTCTCTGAAGAATAAACAAATGAAAACTGAAATGACCATCTGCATATGTGTATAGAAATACCTGGAATGGAATATTAACTAATGTCAAGTTACCTGGGCTTTCTGTAGTGGTGCCATCCGACAGCAGAGCACTGCAGTACACTTCATACAAATCTGTAGAAAAATGCTTTTGTAATTGTTGGAACTGGAGTCTTGACTAGAATTTAATATGAGTGACAATGTGGAGCCATCAATGATTAATCCGTATTCCTGGTGTTCTGTCCATGCTCTGAAAAAGAAAAATGTTGTATTTGAATCTTTTACACATTTCTATTTAGGAACCTGATTTTTTAAACCATAGAGGACAGTCATCATCAAACTAATTCTTAAACCTATAATATAAAAGAAGTAACTTTCTCAATGACGTAACAGAGACTTTCTATCACATCGTTGCCAACTCAAGCTGCCCATACAGATAGATGGCAGTAAGTTCGAACAATTACAACTGGTTTCTGTATAAGAAAAATCAACATAAATTTGGAAGTTACAGCTCAAACTCTCATGTGAAGATAAATCGTCTGAAAACTTCTTAATATAAGGAAAAGACAAAATGGTTTTAGAGCACACAAATCACAGAAGAGCCTTCTCTAACATCTCTGCGCAACTGACAAAACCCATCAATATACCTGACTTCCCAAATATGATGCAGTACCTAAAAGGCATGGAGTTCATAAAAGGAAACCTTCTAATCCTGATATGTTCATTATAAAAGTATCATTTTTATAACAGGTTAGTGCTTCTCAACCTTAGACTTACCGTTAGAATCACCTGGGCAACTTTAAAACTTTAGGCCCATGTCTAAAGCCTATCCCCTGACAGTAATTTGGGGGAGGGCTTGGTTGTAGATAGGTATATAGCTAGGGAAGATAGAGTTAAAGGCTCTGGGGGTGGTTTTCAGTCATTATCAAGACCAAGAGGTATTAGGTGCTCGGGAAGACAAGTATAACAGGTGGTAAGTACTGAAGGAGAATGCACAGGGAAAAACAATTGAGAAAATTCTACTCATAAACATTTTTTTTTTCTTTGCACTTAATGAAAAAAACAAACAAACAGTTAACTATTTGATTTTTTTGCTGAGGAAACCTTGGGTGTCATTTGAAAACTACCAGTAGTGGAAGTATTAGACACAGCTGGATCTCATCAATACATTTGTCTAATTTCATTCGCCTCAACATTTAATGCTTAAAGGAATCTTGTTAACATTTCTGGGGATCTTGCTAAAGAACAGATTCTAGTTCATTAGCTTTGGGGTTGGACATGAAGTTCTGCATTTCTAATACGTTTCTAGTGATAACATTCCTGCTGTCTAAGGAGCAAATTTCAAATACCAAGAGTCCAATGTACCTCATTCCTGTATTATTCTGTATTTCTTTAGTGTATACTGCTAGCACCATAGTATTTTGTACTTACCCATATTTTGTCTCATAATTTTGAGCACAATTTAGTCAGTAATTAGAGATCTAACAAACATGTGTTTACCTTTTTCCTCCCCTACTCAGAGTTGACTTAATGTGTAGAAAAGCATGGCTCAATCAACCAGGCAGTATTTGTAAAAATCAACTATAAGTAGCCGATAGAATGGAAATAATTGCTAACTAATCTTTCCTTGGAGACTAGTGACAAAAACATTATTGAGAGAATATGCCAAATCAAAGCAGACACTAAATGGCTAGTGCCCAGTGACCGGGACAATACATGCATGGAGAAAATGTTAGCGGAGGGTTATTTGGACGGTCGTATCTGAAATGGCACTTGAAGCACAGGTCAGAAAGAGGTGCGGGGATTGTGTACACTAGCAAAAGCAAGATCAAAAGGTTAAATGGTGCAACCTGATTCTGTCGGGAATGGAGAACCACAGAAAGTTTGAGCAGGGCTGGGACATGGGCAGCACTTTATACTTCAGGACCAGTGGGTTTGGCAGAGGGGCCTAAGGGACTTGAGGCTGGGTGCTAGGAATCTGATGCGGGCACAGAAATCTGGATTAGACTGGGAAGCCAGTTTGAAGTGGAAGGGACAAAAGAGCAAAAGTTGGCAAAGGTGATTCTGGGCCTTAAGTCTGTAACTCAGGCCAAGACTGTACTCAACTTCAAACAGATAAACTAAGAGGAGAGTGGTCTGATTTTTCTATAATCTGTGGATTTTACCTAAGTGCCCGAGAGCTGCTAAATGCTGCTATGGAATGAGCTGCATTCCCTCCAAGTTGTATATTTAAGTCCCAGCCCTCAATGTGATGTGTTTGGAGTAGGAACCTGTAGGAGAGAATTAAGTTGAGATGAGGACACGAGGGTGGAGCCTTTATGGTTGTGATTACTGTCCTCCTTAAACAGAAAAGATACCAGAGCTTCCTCTGAGAACTGAGCGAGAAGGCAGCCACCTACAAGCCAGGAAGAGGACTCCACCAGAACGCATGCTGGCACCTGGATCCCAGACTTCTGGCCTCCAGAAAAGTGAGAAAAACATTTCTGTTGTTGAAGTCCCTCAGTCTGCGGTATTTTGTTATGGCGGCCTGAGCAGATTAAGACAAATGGACAAGTGAAATGCGTGTAATTTGGGAGTGCCTTTATAAGTGCCGTTTGGTGAAAGAAAGGAAACATTTATCATAAGCAATTAATAAAAATCTTCTGTTTAACTGAAACCCAAGGACCAGAAGAACAGCAGCTGTTTTGGAGTTGGTCAGAGCCTCACGAGTGCGGGCTATTCATTTTCAAACTTGTTTAAGCACGAGAGATGAGGAGAGAAATTTAGCAAAGTTGTTAAGAGCATGTGTGCTAGAATTGGCTAGTTGCACCACTTCATCTCTCTGAGTCTTAATTTTTCTATCTGTAAAGTGAAGAAAATAGGATTGCATTCCTGGGTTGTCATAAAGATTAAATGAGAATAATTATAGAAAGTACTTAACAATGTCCTTGGATCATAAATGCACAAAAAATGGAAAACAGTATTATCTGGGGCCTTTGGATTCAGTGTGAGCACATTTGATGGCACTCCAGAAAATTATATATTTTAAAGATTTATTTATTTATTTATGTATTTATGTATTTATTTATGCATACAGAACTGGGGTGTAGACCCGAGGTGCAGGGACAGTAAAAAGATTCACCACAGACAGAGTGGAGAGCAGAACAGGCAGACTGACGAAGTAGACAGGGGAGATCTACCGTGCCATGTGGATCACTTCTGGGGCCGAGGATCGGACTCGCACTGCAGTGGCTACGGCTCACTGGCAGTGCAGCACTTTACCCCGTTGTGCCACCAGGGAGGACCCTAGAAAGGGATATTGATTTGTTTTGTCCAAGATAAATTCTAGTAATTGGCTTGCCTATGGCTATGATTTGGCCAATGGTAACTATAGACAAACATCTCTGGACATTGAAGTATTGTGGATCATTGTCTTTCCTTGAGATCCTTGGGCTCCACAAGTTATTCTTAAGCAGCTAGTTTTTGAAAACAAAAGTTGACAGTCATGTTGACAAGTACTTGGTTCTCTTTGGGATTCAAGGGCATGAAAATCCCCATGGAAAATGGCTTTAGAACCTCAAAATGCATGGAAACTGTTACAGGAACTGTTATTTATTTTTACTCAGTTTCAGAAACTGTGAAAAGAAATAGCTTGTTAACATTTGACCAGACTAGAATAGCAATGTTAAATACCCAGCCCCTCAACATTTTGAAAGTGAACTACTTCTCTAAATCTGGAAACGTGCAGGGATTTCTTTTAAACTGAATGAGAGGGAGAACGTGCCAAATAATCTCAGATGGGCCACTAGCCAAGTCCTCAGGGAAGGTTTTAACTTATAAGGATATTAACACCTGCAAAGAGTGATAAATTATAGCAAGTGGAGCTTTCTGAGTAAGCAGCTGTGATTTATACCTACACCAATGTGTAAACATAAGAAACGGATGCACTTTCTTACTTTTTAAGGCTTCTAGTACTTTTAGGAAATTCATGCAGCAGCTTCTTACGATATTCTATCAATAATTCATGTAATCGATCTTCTTTCCTTTCACTTTCTTCAATGGTTTTTGTGGTGAGTTCCAAGAGTTCGGTGCTGGTTTGGAAAAGACGGCAGGCATAGCAGGTGGATTTGGCTGTCTCCATCTTGTCCCCAGTGAGCACCCAGACTTTCAGACCTGCAGCATGCAGAGCTTCGATGGTCTCAGCTGCTTGATCTTGTAGTCTGGGAACACAAAAGAAACTGCTATTCTTGAAAAGTCCTCACAGAGGTCTATCAGAAGGATTGTTAAAGAGAATTTATTTTTATAATTCCCAATTCTAGAGTCCTGACAAGTTATCACAGTTCGTTTTCTTATAAAGCCTTTAGTCTTCCTGACAGTGTTACCTCTGGCACAGTTTTACTTACTAAAGTGAATTTTAAACAACAAGGTTTGGAAACTTTATGACATTTCTTGAAATAACTGGCACTCAGTGGCAGGATTGAGAATCATTACTCTTTGTTAAAATGTTCAGAGACTCACCCAATATTCTTATTCACCATCACTTTAGCCTATTTCATTATATTTTATACCTCACCATACAGGTACTTAACATGGTTGAAACTGAAACGGTCAGATATTGAGGGAAATTAGCAAATCTCCATCATGTAGGTACTTTAAGAAAAAGAAAGCTTAGTATCCTGAAAGAGAATCTGAGCACAACTCTGAAAGGAAAAGATAGAATGATACTTAATCTTTGAGTTCCTCTTGGCCAGAGAATAACATGAAATTAAGACCAAGTGAATTCCATTAGAATTTCAAAATACCTTCCAATGTGGCTGAATGTGTAACTTTTTGTTTGGTGAAGACATAATTTGCATCTATAATTTCTACAAAATTCCTAAAATATTAAATCTAAAACACATTCTTTCAGGCAGATTGTGCCTGTCTAGTTAAAGTAAATTTAAAAGTATGCAAGACATGCTCTAGTCTGTTATACCAGGTTAGATTATGCTCTTGTGTTGTTTGCTCTATCTTGAATTTCCTATCTGTTCACCATTCTGTCAAAATGTTAGCCATTCTTCCAAATACCAACTCACATGATGCCTCTATATTGTAGTAAAGCTCCCTACACATAGACTATTTCATAAATATATGCATGACCTAGTAAACATTCAAAAGACCTTAGGGATGACAGATTCATTCTTCTAAGTCACAAATATTTAACTTAAAAACCATTCCCACAAACAGTTCACAATCTGGGGTAACAGACAGTGAAGCTAGATCAAAGATTTTAAATCCTGAAAATAAATTACAACTCTAGACAGATACCACTCTAATGATTGGTCATTAACATAACAAGAGTATCATTTTCTAGTTACTTGTCTTCCACTGCAGTGGCGCCAATTAAATTCATGTTTGTCTCAATATCATCAAAAACCTTTTCCATTTTTTCTTCTCTGTCTTGTAAGGCCATCTTTGCCTCTATGAGCTGTCTGTTAATTCTTTCATAATCATCCGGAGCAATTTGTTTGAAGGCTACACAAAGTGTCCGAAATCCATCCTAGAAGCAAAGTAGGGGATCTCTAGTTATCCACATCACAATTTGAAGAAAACCAGCTTCCTAAGTACTCTTGCTTTACCCATATATACAAAAGAGAATTCCTGACATAGTTTTATTAAAACAAAAAAAACTGCATCTCAAGGTAGCATTCAATTAGGTTCTGAACAATGAAATAATAGTTCTTGGGAGTTAAAAAAAAAAAAGGCAGGACTTGAAGAAAAGTCTTTAAACTGTAAATTATGAACAAAATCTTGCATCAGGTTTTATATTAACACAAAGAAAATAATATTACCAAATGCAAAAATAGACTATAAACATAAGATAAAATTAATCTAAACAACAGTCCCAGGAAATGGCCGTCTCCAGCATTCCTCTTTCTGCTTACTGGGGGGAGGGGTGTAGGCTCACCATTGCATTGCGTTCCACATGGGCTTTGGTTAACTCAATTTCATGATTTTGCACCCTGGGGAAAACTGCTGAGTCTGCGCCTTTGCAAAAGAGAAGTATGTCTCCTAAACGAAAAAGTCAAAGTACTGAACTTAGAATTTTAAGACTGGTAGTGGGAGTGGCCACTCCTAGCTGATGTGTATCTGAGCCTTCAGCCTTGCCAATCTCACCCATGTGAATGGAAACATCTTCACCCATTCTCTGCCAGGACATTCATCACCTCTTAAAAGCACCATGGACACAACTAATAAACCAGAGCTGGCAACGTGCACCTCTGTTCAAATATACTTCTTTCTAATAAGCCATGGAAGACTGCCTGTGTTAAGGAGCTGCACCTGAATCATCTTTGCAAATGTTACCAACTACAGCCTAAAGTGCTCATGTGGCATCTATAGACGTTAAAGTCCAAACTCTAGCTCAAACAAGATAAAAATCACTTTGCATAAGCCACACAAGTCAGCTTTTGAAACAGTGGCTTGACAGTTTCTACTGAAAACTTGAAGATAGCTCTTGAAGAATATGAGTACAGTGCAGCTTTAGTATCAGTCAGTGTGCCCAGGAAAGTAGTCACAACTGAACATTAAAAGACATTTAATGTCTTACAAGGCAAAAAAGTTGAGTTCAACAAGTTAAAGAAAAGTCTAGTTCTGAGGACAAGGTCTAGGCAGATCTCTTCCCTCAGACACTTCACCATTTGCAGGATTGGACACAGGTAAGAACAACAAGTATTTCAAATCTAAGTGTTTTTGTCATATTTTCTCACACAACAAAAGTATGTTTAAATATCATAAAACAACTTTCACTCACAATATGAAATCAACATCATTTTGACACTGTTATCACACCACAAAGTAAGAATTAAGTAGGACATACTCCTACAAGGGTCTCTGCTAACCATCCCATTCTCATATTAAGGAATCTGGAACAGATTTAATACTAAAAAGATAATTATGGGAAACCAGAGATAGTTTGTCAAACCATCTGGACCGCACCACCCCCACCATGGGTCCACAGATGCAGCAGAAATGCTTCCACATGGGTTTTGCTGAATCTGGGCGAAGGCATCCCATCCACTGTGGCTATACCCAAGGTCATGAGAGATCCATGGGATAAAGATACCAGTGCCCCTGAACAGGGCAAGCTATCTTTCATTGGCAAGCGAAGAGTTCAGAATGCCAGAGTAAAACTGAAATACTATTTCCCAGCAGTCTGGCCTTAGTCATCTTCATCCCCTCTGTACCCCAGGAGTACAAAGCAGCAGAGGCATTAGGAAAGTCGGGGGTGGGGGAGAATAACTACTCTCTACACTCCAGGATTCTACTGCTAGTAATCTCAAACCACTTACATATACTGGGCTGCTGCATATAGACATTACTGATAACTGGGTCAGTACCCTGATTTATAAAGATGTTACCCTTTCAGTTCCTATTTGGATATCTAAGACTGATGAGTACAATTCAGTTTCCAACAAAATGTGCATACTGGCTTACCCTGGGTGCTGTCACCCACCATTTGCAACCTGAAGCTATGCGCTTAGTACAGGAAAGCAAAGACAAAAAAAGCTATTTAGGTAATCATACACTACTACATGAAATGTTTTTCTTTCTTGAAACAGTTGGTTAACATACGAATCTATAAACAGAAAAATGCGTACCTTCTTGATTCTTTACAATTACACTCATACGGCGACGGACAGAATCGAAGTTTAATGTGTGAAGAAGTTCATATCTTTATGAGAAAAATAAAATACCTACGTCACCATGGGAAAATAAGGCTCAACAGAAACATCTTAATACATTTAAACATCTTAAATGAACAGAGCACTCCTGCACTCCTCCTCAGGTACAGGTTGTGCACAAACGATGCCTTCTCTCAGGTCTTTGGGATGTCTCTGCACATAAAACAAGCTATCAGAGTGCAACATTGTTGGCTGAGGGGTACCTATATCCTTTCATTATGTTCCTCAAGATTATAGAGTGACTGCATATGAAATGGGGAATAAAGAACTGTCCAACCAAGCGATATCTTGGGAGTGTCTGGAAAAGTCCCACTGTCAATTAGTTTAACCATCTACCGAGTGCCTACTATATTTCAGGCAGAATGCTAGCTGCTGGTAAACAGACATGAACTTGCCTGGGTCCACTCCTTCAAGGAGTTTATTGTAAGGGAGGCAGAGAATAATGCAGCCACGAGCCTCCATTCTGTCAAATGCTGTAACAAAGGAACTTACAGAGGAGATGTCAATAGGAAGGCTTCTGGGAGAGGTCAAGCCTGACCTAAGTGCTACAAGAGTGACATGATAAAGAAAAGGGACCAAAGTATTCCAAATGGAGGGAAAGACATGAGAGCACACAGCCCATGGGAGGACTCTTAGCAGTTGGCAAAGGCTTGATATCCATCTAGTCAACTGGGGAATAATAGCAAGCGAGATAGCACAGGTTGAAAACGGAGAAGTGTGGGCTACTTTGGACATGTGGGCTTTTATGTTAAGAACAAAAGAATCCATTGAAGGGTTTAAACAGAAAGACACGACAGATTTATGTGGATAGTCAAGCTATTATTCAGATGAAAGCATACTGAAGAGTTAAAACAGAAGTTAATTATTAGAAAAAATGTGAGGGAATATGTCCTTGAAAAACAATGTGGGCACATGTATTTGACATGAAACACATTTACCGTATAGCTTTTGATGGGAATGAGCAGGTCTTGGGGTACATGTACGTGTGTTTATGTACACACAAAACAGCTCCATGCAGCATCTCATTTGGTGTTGGCCATATTGGGACTGTTGTGAACTGGCCTGACTTGGCTCCTGGCAGTCAGGCCACGAGCCCCACTCTGGCTTCTGAGTTTTGCTCAAGAGCATACATCCCCCAGGTGCTACCTTACATGCATTACAGATTTCTGAAATGGGTCTCATGAGGCCCTAGGGGCCGGAACAGAAGTCAGATAATTACACTTTGAGTTCAGGTGAAGGAATTCAAATTAACCAGAGTCTAATTAAAATCTGCTAGTAAATCAAAGTGGCTTTATTCATTGGGGTCGCTGTAGCAAATGAAAGGAAACTTGGAGACATTACTGCACCAGAGTACTTGTCCTTAAGGCTTACACCTGAGTATCTACAATAAGACAAAGTTTCTGATACCAAAGCTGCCTGGATTGGTGATCCCTGAGTGGCCATTTGGGATCTGGATAATCAGTTTCATGCATGTTCACTGATTTTTCTTATAGTATGTGCTAGAAACCTAAACTGGCATCTGAATTTTAGAAAGTCTATATAGACTATCACTCAGGCCACTGGATTCACATGTGAGCCAAATTGAAGTTATTTCCACATTAAATCCTAGTTTCTGCCATTCTGTGCAAAATGTCTTCTACCCCAACTACATTTATATAAAATTCTCAACTGGGAAAGCAAAGTTCTGTAGTTTTAGACATATCCACTTCCCTTGGCTGTCCTTCCTAAATCCCTCTAAGGTTTGATTGTGGGGTTAAGAAGTGACAGATATCAAACACACATACTTACTCTTCTATTTGTTTTTTTTGGTTCTCCACTCTCATATGGCCATTCTGAATTCCTACAAATGTGAACCCATACCTATGAAAAAAAATTAAAAAAGATCTTTATATCATTTCCTAAAGAATGATTAATTTTCTCCTGTGCTGGGGTTACCTGTATTTATTCTTTTCTTTTTCATGTCATCTCACTTTATAACAGTATTTCCATTTTCTGGCTCAGATGATAACAAAGAGAAAGTGAACGCCCTATCCTTGCAACCAAGGAGAGGCAATTCATAATTCCAATTCTGTAGCAAACACACTGGTTGAGCTTTCAGTGACTTAACCATCTTGGGCCTCATAGAACAGGACTGTCAGTTACCAGATGATGTCAAAATTGCTGGGAGCACTTCAGAAATAACATGAGGTGTACAAAAAGTGGCTACTGTATGACTTGCAAAATATACTAGGGACATTCGGAGTTCTGGCTGGAATGAATTAATGATAATGCAAGTTATATCAATGTGCTGCTATTTCCTTTTAGTCTTAACTGGTTTGGGAATTTTTTACAAACTTTCATATAAAGCAGAGTAGCTTTTATTAAAGAATAAGGATATTTATAAGAATAGGTTATAAAGAAAACACAAAATAACTCCTTTGATTTCATTTTTTTCAAGAAAAGTCCAGAAGTGTTAACTCTCCCAGCCCCCACACTCTTTAAAAATGCTAATGCATTTCCCTACAACTTTTTCCGAGGTTAAAAAAAAGGAAAAACCTTTATTGAGATATATTCATGATAGCAACACCACAAACAAGTTTAAGAGACTCATTCAACATCTCTCAGAAAGGTTCCTGTGTTGCTTGCTGTTTTGTCTGTTTGTGGTAAGAACATTTAATGTGAGATCTATTCTCAACAAATGTTCAAGTGCCAAATACTATATTGTTGACTACTGGTGTAAGCTGTACTGATCTCTAGAATTTAACCACCCAGCATAATTTAAATGCTTACTTTTTAGCGCCTTTTACTAAAGCTATTTCATCTGGTGAGGAGGAGACATAGGTTAATTCAGTTGACTCTGTAGATCCATCAACGGCATCATTTGCTTTTGTTTCCACAGTATGACATAAACACAAGGCGCGCAGAAAGAGCTCTTCTCTATTCTGTTGGACAGTAACAATGACTATATTAATTTCACTTGGATCACATGATAACTAGTCACTGAACAGATAGTAAAGTGAAATGTCATAATCTCCAGCTAAATGAATAGCAGAACATTATAAATCCCTAATATTCAAAGGAGTTATATATCCTCCTAATACCTAGCAGAGTTCCTGTCTCTCAGCTAACATATCCTAGGAGCTGTTCTAGCTTATTCAAGTTATCACCGAGCACCAAAGCAGTACCTTTTTCATTGCCTAAAAGAATTTGTTCAGTATCACATTCACGATCTAGTAATAGCAATAGCTTAGGTTCAGAGAGACTCTGGTTCATTTAATGCCTAGACACTCCTGGGACTAGAAAGATTAGAACAGAGACGCTTTTCAGACAAACACAAAAAATCATCATACAGACAAGTGAAAGTTTTACCCAAATGTCATTTTCCGCAATTCTCTCTACTTGTAAATTATACTTGCTTACAAGTTCTAGAGGAGTTAGTAAGAGTAGAAAGTCAAAGGAACAAATTGTTATTCAAAAGACTTTGTCATGTGCTACTACAAAATTCTTTATTTCTACTATGTAGAGTTACAAGTGCAAATAGACTGATATCTGGAGGTAAAATGGTAATGTAGAAAATTCCACCTTATCTGCTTTGTCAAAATATGTTAAGGGTCCATCAGTCTGAGAGAGTCCATCAGCCTCCTGAACTACACCTTTGTATTTGTGCCCATCAATGCAGCATTCAATGAATTCCATACTATTTTCAGTGAGTGTTCCAGTCTTATCTGTAAATACATAATCCACCTAAAAACAAGGACACAAACATGCATTTTCACTTTCTTTGGCATGATTAAATTTTAGTTAGCTATAAGGCAATATAGCTAACAGAAAATAATCTACAGAAAATAATCTTTTCCTAAGACGTCAAATGTCAGGTAACTACAGAAGCTGTATTATGAAATGCATGAGAAATGAACAAGTATTTTTAAAGATTAAAACAGATCATACGTCTAAGGTAGCTCTACTCAAATATAAAAGATTGTTAAGAAAGAAAAATGTGGCTATTCTATCTAACTTAAGAACCCTTTAACTTAACACCTACCTGTTTTAATGTAAAGGGTTTACAGTAAAAAAAAAAACTTGAGTTACCCAAGTGGGAAACAAGAATACACTGACCATGTATTAACACACACACCCCCACACACAATATCTGATAGGAACTTAAATTTTCTGTGAGATATAACAAAACATTTCCTTGAAAAGTAAGATATATAAATATACTGGATTGAAGTAAAATATACAATATCATATAATGCATGTAAGATTATAGAAGACAGACCAGGAAATAAAGTTAACAGCTACCTAATTAGAAGACACAATACATCAATAATGATCAAAATCATAATTGAAATTCCTTTCCAGAGTCTGTGTGTAATTTCAGGTAACTCCTCAAAATAAGTTTTCAAGTTTAAGAAAGCAGAATGCTAATGATAAGTTAAGGTATAAGCATACTTCCCTAAGTAATGGAAAAATAAATTATAAAATAAACTTCCTATGTAAAATAAAGTATTCTGAGTATATCCATTTTATCTCAGTTTTTCTCTCTTCTATTTATAACATCTGGCTTTTGGAAAACCACAATTTTATCTTCCTTTTGGGCAATTTATGCTTAAATAGTTAAAATTATGGGCTGACAGGAATAAGCATAAGCACAAGATTAAGGTTTTTATTATGTAAGGAAGATGAGATGAACTCCAGCAGTCGTTGCTTTCTAATTATTTTTCAAAGCTTTTCACAGTAGCAGCACTGGCACAAATATAGCATTCCAATCTTCCCTTTTTTTCCCTGTTAGCCAGCCAAGTTTGAATTCGCTCTTTAAATCCAAGCAGTATTATTCATATATTGTCTAGATTTTTCCAGTTAAGATGAAATTCTTTGGGGCTTTTTTCCTATCAAAATTATTACCTCCTCCTCTCACCCCTGAAGGCTGTCCTGGGCTGTTGCACCTCCTGCACAGTAATGAACATTAGCCCATTTAGACATCTGTTATGTGCACCAAAGGTTTTAAAAATATGAAGTGCAACTGCTGCCTATTTTCTAGGCACACAACATGTGACTGCATGCAAGGAATCCCACAGGTAAAGGTACACAGTCAGAGCCTAATCTATTACTCCTCAAGTTGGAGGGGGCCATGCACTTATTTGGAGTGCTTGCTGAAGACCAACATTGCTGGGGTCTGTCCCCAGAGTTTTTGATTCAGCAGTTCTGGGGTGGGGCTATATGAGTTGCATTTCTACTAAGTCCCCAGGTGATGATACTCCTGCTGGTCCTGGGTCACACTTGGAGAACCGCTGCTCAGATATATGCCACTCACTCAGGAAATTAGGAAGACGGGGCTAAGAGTGACAGGCGGCTGCTTCACTCTGACTCCCAATAACCACTTCCTCTTCACTGGTGGGCTTAAGTTTGCCAGAAAAGCGCTCTCTTTCAGGAAGCCCAAATCCATCATTTATAGATAGAAAGTCTCAAATGAAACAGCTGTTCTAGAGTAGAAAGAGCCCAAAGCTAAAGGTTGAAAACACAAAATTCTCTACTTTGTAGGTCAAAATTTTCCTATAATTCTAACTAATGGATCACTTGGCCTAGAGTCCTGGCTTCACTTCCCACTAACTTTGCGACCTGGGAGAAATCTCTTCATCTCTCTGCACTTTAAATATTTAACCTTCAAGTACAATATTTGCTGTACATGGCTGTAAAAATTATAAAACAAATCTCAATAACATAATGCTTTATAAACTATTATTTAAGTAGATAGTGATCATCATTTCTGTTGACCTAACCAAAATCACACACTACTAGACTTTCTATTTCTACATTTCCTGTTTTTCTAGTCAATTATAACCAGACTGCTATAGTTAGGTCAGATGTGTGTGTTTCTCCTAGTGGGTTTCTCCTTTGCTTCATAATAGTAACCTTAGCACCCACACCATTCCACATTCATGACAGAAGCTCAACAGATAGCCACTGAATAATTTGAATCAGGGAATATACTCAGATTATGAAAATCACAGCACTAGTGACAGCTGGAAGACTGGGAGAAGACATGGAATAGGAGGCTAGAGACTAGCACCACAGTCACAAAGCATCCTGTTGTTTTCCAACTGAAATGAACAGTGTGTTTCTTTTCTCAAGTCAAACAGTGTCCTAAAAATGACCAGTACAGGCCGTTTAAAGAGGTCAGGAAGTATTTGCAGTGGCACTGATAGGGGCTAATTGACAAGAGTTTAGAAACATGAATAGTCTGTTGACCTTAAATTATGACCCACCAAAGAGAAATGTGGCCACACTTAATGTTGTATATACAAGTCCACTGGATGCCACATGGCCCAAGGTAGGACTTTTTTGCATTTTCACTCAGGTAGTTTCTCCACATGAGCAGATAATGATGGCAAGATCGTTTCTATAACGTTATTAATTGAAGTGGTGGTCTGACTACTGGTGATTTCACTAAATGACAAGCATATCCATAAAAGGAGAGTTTGCTAGGGGAAGGGAACAGTGGTTGACCTGAAAACTGTAGCTAGCTTCCTTTCACTGACCAAATTTACCAGATCATTAGCCAAAGCTCTACTTTATTTTCTGCAGTGTGAATATAGTCTAGATAATATGAACAAAATTATATTCTCAATGTAATATGGAACCTGCTGAGGTGAAGATCTGAAATAAATCTAGCGGAATCTGGCCTGGACATCCTGTCTATCTCTGGTGGCATTAGGTATCACATATGGAATGACACTGTTCTATTTACATAAGCTGCAAACATTCATAGCCAGGCACTGGATCTAGAACAGGGAAACTATCTTCAACTATATCAGCTGTCAGGGAAAAGCTTGCTACAGGTTGATGCCTTTTGCCAAAACTACTAGAGTAGATCTATGAAGCCAGCTCTGGCCACAGATGAGAAGTTCTGGTTTAGAAAGGCTAACATCAGTTGTGGTGGCTGAAGTCACTCACAAAAGAATCTTCTGGGAACAATAAATGAAGAGCTTTTGCTCATTTACTTCTATGCTTAGTGATTTGCTGTCTCTAGGACACTGGACTCTTGAAGTCAGCTCTAAAAATGCTATCTGGAGAGCCCTTTCACCCTTGTGACTGCAGTTGTCAGGACACTACTTTGGTTTAGGCAAAGGTGATATGAAGAGCAGAAATAGAATGGGGATGGAAATTCGAGAGTTTTGAGATGTATAAGCAAAGTGACACCATTTAACACAAGTGTGAGGCCCCATTAGTCACAGTTTCAAATAAATGAATTTGCATCTTTCAGTCACAGAAATGACATTTCCACAGCCTTGACATTCTAAATATCACAAGAACTAAGTGTAAGCCAAAAAAATTCCCTCATCTTTTGAATACCATTATGTGACACAAAGTAAATTCAGACAAAGGGAAAAACTTTCTCAGTCCTGATAAGAAAATACCTAAGCAGTCATAACGTGAAGAATTATAGTTAGCACTGGAAAATAAATGCACCTGGGTTAGAAACAAGGTCACAGCCTGGGTTTCATTGGTATACTGAAGCAAAAAGCATTTTGAGGAGTGCATGCCCTCACCTTTCTCCTTCATTTAAATTTTTGCACTGAGATAAAAAACTACTCTGCTTGCTAGACCTATATGCCATCAGTTCAGAAATGCACCAAGAAAATGTCAACACGACAACTCCGGTCAATTTTGTTTATAGGGGAAAAAATGAACTTATAAAATACCTATATTTACCACCCTGTATAATATAGCCAAATGGTTAGAGATGGTGATGAAAACTACACAATTTCTATTCCAAAGCAGCAGTAGCCCATAATCTAACAACATAAAATTAGTTTTAATAGAATTTCTGTAACATATAAATATAATTCATAAATTAGGATGTTAATTTAAAAAATACCAGCAAAATATTTGAAGTTGCTTGCCTTCATCACATGCCCACATAAAGGAATTTTACTTGAATCACATTTCAACCTGAGAAATGGTCACACATATTGGTACTCAGAGTGCATAAAAATACATTTTCACTATGTTATGCTTATTTTAATTAAAAATATGTTCTAACCTGACCAAGTTCTTCATTTAGGTCTGATGTGTTAACCAGGGCTCCTTCATTAATTTCTTCATCATAAAAGTCTTTATCCCAGGAAATGAAGAAGGAGCCCAAGAATTTCTGCATTTCTACTGTGACGTACATTGAGACAGGAATGATAAAGTTGAACAGAACCATAAATGACAGGAAATCAGTGAACATTTTCAAAACCTAAAACAAAAGAAATAGTTCATGCTAATTAGATGTTCAGTTCCATCAAAGAAGTGTAATATGAATTGCTCATTTTCTTTTTAGTTAAATGCTGAAAGCACTGCTTTTCCTACAAAGAAACCTCCCATCAACACTTTATCACTGTAGTCAAATTATCACAATATGTTATGACAATATTTTAAACACTTTTAATTTCATCTTTGAACCTTTGATCTAACACATTTTCACTTTCTTAACTTGACTGTTTCTTAACCAATCAACCCCAGATACAAATGTGTGACCAGAGCTCTGCCATGCTGCTATCATATTTGTCACAAGCTTATATTAATACACCACAACTTCTTGTCTAGTAGATTAAAACTTTTTTTTTAAAGATTTATTTATTTATTTATTTATTTATACAGAACTGGGGTACAGGCCAGAGATGTGGAGGGTGAAAGGATTCACCAGAGACAGAGTGGGGAGCAGAACAGGAGGATCAGAGGAAGTACACTGCTGAGGGGAGCAGTGGGCGGATCAGGAGAGGTCTGCCGCGCCATGTGGATCTCCTCCCGGGCAGGCGGGGATTGAACTCATGAGGAAGTGGCTTAAGCTTCTTAGTGCAGTGCTTTAACCCACTGCGCCACCAGAGAGGGCCGTAGATTAAAACTTTTAACTAAAGAGCTAAAAACAAGCACACATGCTTAAAGAGTAAAACAAAAAACACCCTAAAACTTCTTAAATATTTTTAAAGATTTATTTATTTATGCATACAGAACTGGGGGACAGGCCAGAGGTGCAGGGGCGGTGAGAGGCTTCACCAGAGACAGAGCGGGGAACAGAACAGGTAGAATGATGAAGTACACTGCTGAGGGGAGCAGCTGGCGGGCCAGGAGAGGTCTGCCGCGCCATATGGGTCACCTCCTGGGTGGGGATAGAACTCATGCTGAGTGGCTTTAGCTTCTTAGTGCTGTGCTTTAATCTGATGTGCTACCAGGGAGGGCCAAACTTCTTAAATATTTAACGGCTACCATACAACCAAAAGAAAATCCAGAAGCTAACGAAAGGTGACATTATTTGAGAAACATTTTTTTTAAAGGATGGCTTGGTCACAAAATGCTAGAATTAGAATTTTCTGACAAAATGAACATTTTTAGCAAAAAAATAAAAGGCATTACCTTAAAAGTATTTCGCTCTTTCTCAGTCTTTTGGTTATACCAAGGTTCATCATTATATGGGGTGCTTTGCCAAACATATTTTAGAGTTGTGCACACTGCCGCTTTGGTCAGTAAGATAAATAAATACACAATCAGGAAGGCATTAATGGATCTGAAAAAAATACATTAGGGATTTAAAAATCATCTAATTACTTAAGACATCAATCAAATATAAAATAAACTGTTCAGTGTTCTAATGCTTTTCATGAGTACAGTATGGAACCACTGTACAAGCCTGTATATATGACCCTTCGTTACCATGCTGAAGTATTATTACTTTTAAGTGGTAAGTTTGGAAAAGGCAGCCAAGACCTGTCTGTGGCTCACTGAAACTGACTAGTTCAACGTACCTTTCATAAAGTTCCTGTAAAGTGACAGAACATACACCCAGTTCTCCCACCCTTCCAATATCTACTCAGCCCTTAATCTTTTTTCCCCCATTTCCCTGAAACTTAAAGGATTAGGGTAAAAAATGGAATAGCAAATGTGAAGAAATTCTCAAGCTTATGGTGGATTCTTTTAGTCTAAAAATAGAACTGTGGAGAGGCTGCCCTGATACTCTGAATATCCATGCCAATGACAGAAATGTCCTTGCCAGAAGCAACTGGCTTAGAAGTCCTCAGTATTTGAGACTATCATGTACGTTGTGGAAACCCCTTGCATATAGTGACCTGAGTACCCAAACCATTATCCAGCAGCAAAATATAATACTATAACAGTTCAAGTAAGCTCTGTGTTAGTAGATACATGAGCTTAAGTAAGTTACTTATAATTTCTGAGATCATTTCCTCATCTGTAAAGTAGAGAGACTAAAGATTACTTCATGGAGTTGCTCAGAGGAGTAAACTCAATCAGATACCCATGTCACTGAGCACAGTTTCTGAAACATAAAGTTTTCAAATCATAATGGATGATTTTTTGGTTTTGGTTGCTATTGGGAAATTATTGAGAAGTCACAATTTCTGGTCAGTAACAATGAAAGAAAGTGTAGTGCATACTAACTTTTCAACAGCAGAACGTTTCTGAGATTTCCCTTGGTAGTTCAAAGCCATTTTGGTTTCCATCCCAGTGTAAACAGCAACTCCTAAAGTGTAACAGATTACAATGAAAATAGGTTACAACAGAGATGATCAACCAACTCTCCACCCAGTTGCTTCTATTAATTTTTTTATTATAAAAGTAGAAATTCTAATCCTTCTATTCATTTGTTGATATATCATTCACAATGACTTTAATTCTGTAGTTTATTTTTTCATTAGTTTACCATCCTATAAATTCCAAACATCTAAAAAGAGGCTTCAAGGGCAGTTATCTGCCTTGTCTAATTTTTCACATGCACTGATTATGCACAGCTTTACAACTCTTATTTCTGATAAACATATCTTAAAAACTTCACCATATATCGTCTTGGTATTTTTTAGAGTAGCTCCTTTCAGCAACAGATTTTCAGGTCCCAAAGACCTAAATAAAAAAACAAACACGAGTTTATATAAGCATGGCATCAGTAACTTTGGGGCATTGTTTTGCCCCTACCACACATCTATTTCCAAGGGGGTCAGAATGTATCTGTCTACTTATATCATATGCTCCTCCCCAGGAGGAGCTGAAAGATCCTTCTCTCTACAGTCACCTGAAGGTACAGCGCAGATGGAAACACAGCACAGGAGTAGCCAGCAACACACAGAGGTAAAGAGATGCACAAAGACATAAAAGGATTATGAGTCATAGACAGCAAGACCAGAACAGGACAGAGTGGCCATGGACAGCCAAAAAAAAAAAGAAGAGAAGGATTCAGATAAAAGACTGGGAAAGCAAATTGTCAAGGTGGAAAAGTCAAAGTGACATAATATTCATAGAGAGCAAACCCGCCTGCTGGGTGAGTCAATGGGCATCCAAGGTTTCTTTCACTGCCTTTGAGTACAAGTATGAAGGCCAAGTGGAAAAGTTGAAGTTAATTAATTGGATGATAGAAGCAGGAAGAAAACATCTATTCTTATATGAATCACTTCATTATACATCATTAGCCTATCATTTTACTTTAATCCATGTGATTCTCCCAACATTTTATCTGCTACCTAGTTCCTCAGGTACTGTCCCTAAACGTTCTTCTGCAGCTATACATGACAACAACTATAGTGTCTAAAACAGACCTGGGAGAACAGTCAGGATGGCGAGGGTGCTGCTATTTCAGAAACCCTCAACATCGCCTGCGACACCCTGGCCCTGCTCCCGGGAAACATACCCAGAGCCTGCCACACAAAGCTGTCAATCACAAAGTTAGTTACTTGAGACCCACTAGTGGGATGCTGGTTAGTTATTCCAGGTTTAGTGCCCTTTATCTCTTTCTATATAGAAAATTATTTGGTAACTGACTCCAGCCCCCAAGGACAGATAAAAAAATAACTAACCTGGCAACAGGCTCAAGATTATTACTGTAGATATTAATTCGCCCAACAAACCTGCAAGAAGAACATAACAGCATATATGTTTGGCATGTCCAGGAAAAATCTATATACCACAGATAAGAGAATGAATCAAAGTACAACCAAGATAAAACTGAATTGACTATGGAAGCCCATTATATTTTTGTGGAAAAAAGTCATGTTGATTATATTACAGTTGGGTACATATGTGGTAGATGGTAAATGTTAATATTTTCCTATCTTTTAAAAAGTAGTATGGATTATTGAGAATGTAAACAAAGATTCTAAATTGATCTTCAAATTCTACTTGGCACTGTGCATGCACATACCACCACTCTCTTTTATACCTTATATAAACAATTGGCTTCTATTTTAGATTCATATGAAGAAAGGTTATCTAGTGCCAAAATACAACTTTCAAAAATGTTAGTTCAGTAGTTCTTTCACTTGAACATGCATCAGGGTCATCAGAGATTTCTGGGTCCCCTACCCAGCTTATGATTCAGGTGAGAATTTGCTTTTCCAACCAGCTCCCAGGTGAGGCTCATGCAGCTGGCCCAGAATCACGCTTTGAGAACCACAATATTAGTCTTATTCAAGTGAATACTTGAATACCATTTTGGAAATTTATAGTCTGAGCTTTGCAGCTATCTCCATACTAGCTTTATCTGATCACATGGTTAGACACATGGTAATCTGCATGTCTGAGCAATGGGGTAAAAGGCCCAATCCCTTCTTAACAACAGTGTTATGACTATTTAATAATCAGCATTTCCCCCCCAAAATGGAACTAGTTTACATGACTACATACACTAAATATGAAGATCTGCTCACTCATTCATTCACCATTTAGTAAGTATACCAGTATTGCCTAGGTGTTCCTTGCCCTAAGACAAAGAGTAAAGAGGCAATTACAACACAAGTTTGATTCCACTGGAGTGGTGAAAGTATAAGATATTCTGAAGTCACACAGGAAAGGAATTCAATTGGAACTGGGCAGTACCGTGAACTAAAGACAAATGGGCACAACCCTCCTTGTCTAAACATTCTCCTTTATATTTGAGGTAACTGAAAAATTTAGGAGTTGCCGTAAAGATACATAAGTATTCTCTAACTCAGGCAGTCAGTGCTCCCTTTTATGTGCTTCTATGGCTCTTGCACTCACCTGCACCATCTCACTATACTGTAAGTCTAGTGTTACTATTTATCACCTTTGCTCATGGTGAAAATGAAGCATGGTTGTTTTGGTTTGTAGTCCTACTGACTTCCTATTACCAAAGTCGATAAAGGAGGGAAAGAGGAAAGAAGGAACAATAGGAAGCAGGGAGAGCACTGTTCTGGCAGTAGAATAAACATTTCATTTATCCATCACTGGGCATTGGTATAAGACACATTTAACCATTTGGTTCCCCATTATCACCACAGCATGTGTTGATAAGATGGCAGTCAGAGGTAGCAGATGCCATCAGTAGTGGTGTAACAGAATGAAATTAATTGGTACACTTGGGGGTTAGCCTGTCACTCTAACCTCATTAACACCATGCTCTAATCAACCAAACCAACCAGTCTTAAAAATCAGATGCCAAACTTCTGACAACTTATGACTGCTTATCAACATAACTACTGCAGACAATCTCAGTGATACAAAATTATTATAACATTGTGCTGTTCCTTCCATGTAACTATTTAATGTGGATAAGAAACAGTCTATTTGCAATCCTCAGTTCATTGTGAGCATCATAAAAAGGAAAGCAAGCCTACTAACTACATGGCCCCCTATAGCTTTCTCTATTTAATGTTAGGTGACATAAGAAAGGGTTTATTATTATTTTAATTAACTTTGATTAATGCATTAGCTTGATAGATGAGCTTTATAGGATAACATAATCTTAAAATGTGATGGATGGCCATTTTATAAATAACAGAAATAAAAGAAAAATCACAAGTAAGATGACTGGGCCCATAATGATTTATCTTAGGCTGGTAGTGAATAAGGCTTATTTGATTCATTTCCCTTCCAGAAGGAAGAAACAGCTCATACAAACACAGATGAAATGAGAATGGTAAGTGGTGGATGTTTCTATGCTATACTGGAAGCAAACAGAAGCAGAGTCAACAGATAGTAAAATGAAGCCAGGTGATGCTTACTTGTAGAGGTCAGGTTGCGGCTGTTCACATTCAATTGCAGCTCGGAGGCTATCGATGGATTCGGCTGAACACAGTGTAATGGTATCGCGTACTGCGTAGTGTGTCTACAAGAAAGCAGCAGGAGAAAAAACAAAAAAAGGGTTCTTTTCATAATTAAACACCCACCTCATTCAAGAACCACAGTTTCAGTAAGAGACTTTGGCAAAATCATACATATATTGATGCCTACTTCCCATTGAATAAGTTCTACAGTATTCTTAAAATACATTACAAATAATTAGAAAGATAATCCTGTTGCAAGAGGATTTCAAAGATAATGAAAAAACTAAAAGCTTTTCTTGATAATGACAGCACAGAGAATTCCATTTGCAACATGCATATAATTAACTGAAACCCCCATGAAGAATTAAATACATTTAATTTTTTCCTTCTATTTATAAAAGTGAGACCTATTATTTTGCTCACCAGTATATGGGGATGTAAATATACACATCTAAATTGAACATAACTGGGCCCTCCTTGGTGGCCCAAGAGGTAAAAGCACAACACTATAAAGTTATCCACAGCCACTGCAACACGAGTTCTATTCCTGGCCAGGGAGCTCATCCACACGGCACAGCGGGCCTCTCCTGTCTTGCCCACTGCTCCCCTCAGCAGTCTATTTCAGTCCGTCTACCTGTTCTGCTCTCCACTCTAGTGAATCTTCTCATGCTTCCCCCCCCCCATCTCTGGCCTGTTCCCCAGTCCTTGTATGTGTAAATAGATAAATCTTTAAAAATAAATAAATAAATTGAATGTAACCTTTTGGTCAGAAGAACACTAACATCTTGCCAAGAGCAAGAAAAAAATTATCAATAGTTTCATTACACAATGGCATAATTAATGGTCCTGAAAATGTTCAAAGTGGCTACATTCCATACAAGGAGCAGGAGGTTATGGCTTGTTTTAGTCAGATAGTAGAATATTCTACTAGTGTACATTATGTACTTCACTCACCAGAACTCAAGGCTGGCTCCAATTAACCCATTTATAAATCATCAAAAAAGAACTCAAGTAGATTCAAAGACTGTAGCATTAACGCAGAAGGTAAAATTGGTGGTCAGCAGGGAATATTATGGAAATACCTGAGTTATCTTTAAAACTGTCCCCTGACTTTCAAAATGCCTATACTTTCAGCTGACTTGATCAGATCAATCTAACTGAAAAAGTTTTCATCCTCTGAACAGTTTTTTCACCTAGTAGAGAATCATGAGGTAAATTTCTCAATTTTTATCTTGATATTTCCTCAAGTAAGACTTTGTTTTTGAACAGTTTAAATGGGGTTAGTTTATCATTATGCCCTTGAAGTACAGAATTAGTTACCTAGTAGGTGTTTAGCTTCCTTTTTTACATACTGAGTCCTGTGTCCTTAACCCCAGGTGCAATAAACAGCAAAGTTCTCCAAGGATACACAGAGGTGAGCACATTAGTACTCTTCCTTAAAGGTGGCAAGAGAGGCTACATCTTTATGCGGTGCAGAGCTTTGGACACTGGCCAAGAACTGACTGTGTCAGGAGGAACCAGGGGAAGTAAGATATCCTTCATTTTGAACAAATTTAACATATTTATACTTTTTTTCCTAGCTGCAGTAAAGCAAACATTTGCCAAACTACAGCCTAAGGTTTTATTTAAAAAGTAATCAAATTATCCTAGGTTAGATTTTCTAATGTGCCAGAAATAAACATTAAAAAATATAAAAAGTAAAAATATATCAAACTGTAAGGTTAGAGTACGTGAAGCTATTTTTTGGTACTATAGCTTCAGCCTATGACAGCTCTCATTTTAAAAAGCCCAAATAAAATTTTGGGTTGTGTCAACACTGAATACAAGCAGTGCCACTACAAATGTGGCTGCTCTTTCTTATCTGGGGTGTAGTTTCTCCTTACTCAACTCCACCCTTGTCCCTGAAGTTGAGTATTTGCTCAAAAGTTCAAAGACAATTATATAAAAGTTGTTTTTAAATAAAAAATTTACACAGGGAAAAATAAGGAAAAAAATAGGGAATAGTGGGAACAAGTGTTGTATGAATACTCAAAATGTTTGTGCAAGGTTTAGTTTCCATTACCTTGCAATTGGATTCTCCATCAAGACTGGCTGTAGTGACATAGCAGGTTCCATCCTCAGTGCAGGATGACAGAAGAATAAGATCACAGGGAAAGGTTTCATCTGCATGTACTTCCACTACATCACCAACCTAGAATGGTGAGGAAGTAGTAATAAATATTTTTTATTCTAAACAAAGTATACCTCAAACTGAAGTCAAACAGTAACAAAGAAATCTCCTACTCTGAGGCTTAGAGAGTGCCTCAGCGTCCCATGCCATGTGAAAGGTGATGAGAGCAGTATTACTCAACAGCTAGAATCTTTTTTAAGGTCACAGAGAGTGATGATGCTTCAGATTACCTTAATACTGAAGTTTAACAAACAATTTCAGCATTCCAGAACCTGTTTGTTGTCTGACATTCCTGGCACTGTTTGATAAGAGACAATGACCATTATCATCTTCATGAATGAATCAAGAAAATCTACACGTCTCAACTTGAGCACTTCACAAACATTGGGTAGCCAGACTCCCACTCTGTATTCTGCATATTTCAACATGGTTTGCCTTCCATGTGGTAATAGCTATTATTGTTGAGTGCCAGTTCCTTCTTTGGTGCTCAGACAATCTACATTAATTAGAAGTATCTATTCTTTCCTGTAACACTGAACAATTATTTTTCAGACAGATCACTTTCCAACAATTCATCTGCTATCAGAAGAATCGATGAATCAGCAATAAGAAACAATCAGCAAGTACCTTAAAGTCAAGCAGAGGAAAAACATTTGCAAAGACTTCATGCATCTTATTTAATAATGTAAGGAGTAACTTTGAATGGTTGAAAGGTATAAGTCTGAAACCTCAGTTTTTGTCCAAACTGTGCCACTTAACTGTATCACCATGAGTAAATGCCTTAGGTGACTGCAAGTACTATGGATTGATACACTGGAAGTGTTTAGTAAGTACCTGGCACATGTCTTCACCATCAAATAAGTGTTAATTATAACCATTGCTAATATCCTGTGACTACTTTACTCCCAACTTACGAATACTCATGACATCTTTTTGGGAAAGGGTTTAAGAAATCAGACAGTCTAGTGTTCCCTAACATATTTCACATTGTGGCAGATAGAGAAAATGGTAAGTGACACTTCTGTACAGCAACCTTAGATGGAGGCAGGGGCCTGCGGGTGGCAGTATATAAGCCACATTAGGAAGGAGTCAATATCTGGACAGCAGCCCAATCTGGACATAAGGTTGTGAAACACTAAATGAACAAATGACATATCTGCCTTCTACTTGCAGTATGATTTGGCAAATAAAAATGAGGACTGCAAGACCCATTTGGGAACAATATTATTTTCTTTACCAACCAGTGGCCAAAAGCAACAGCATCAATAACTGAACTAATGTAAATAACATTTAATTTTGTTGGATAGTTCCTTCCTCACTTACATAAACACTTACGTTGCTTATATAAAACCACCATCTATACTTTAGTAAATGGAAGTACTTTCAAAGCCTGCTTTCTAGATCCTACAAGGTATTTTAGGCCCACCTCATGTCTCTAAACTCCAAAAATACTTATTTTCTGAAATGGGTTAAAAGCAGTTTTCTCAGAATGTCTTCCTTTTATTCTTTTTTCTTTACTCCATTCTCTGCATCCCAGAGGAAAAGACCATATGATGAACTAGGGTGGATAGTATTTGAAGTACCTAAACCAGTCATATTGTAGAAATTCAATATTCAGCATGAGAACCAGAGGCAGCCTACACAATGTATACCATTAAATCTGTTGCTCCAGGGGCACTATGCAAACATCCTCTTTATGACATTATAGTCACCCTTCAAAACTCCCTAACTCCTATATAAAAAGACCTCCACCTTACAAATTTCCTTCACCAGGCTTCTTTGCCTTGAGGTTGATCTCAGGTATAATCTTAATTAAATAAGTTGATGCTCTTATGTGGAATGTTACTGAGTTCTTTCTGGATTATTTGTGTGTGGGAAGAGATGTTTATAAACCAAAAATGGCAAAATGTTTGACTGCTTGGGTGTGGGGCGGGGACTGCATGTTCACTGCAATGGGAATTCCACTAAATGTTTTGAAGCAAAGAAACAACTTTCTTTTATTTTAAAAATATAGATAATTCGGCCCTCCCTGGTGGCGCAGCGGTTAAAGGACAGCACTAAGAAGCTAAAGCCACTTCCGCATGAGTTCGATTCCTGCCTGCCCCGGAGGTGACCACATGGCGCGGCAGACCTCTCCTGACCCGCCCGCTGCTCCCCTCAGCAGTGTACTTCATCAGTCTGCCTGTTCTGCTCCCCACTCTGTCCCTGGTGAAGCCTCTTGCTGCCCCTGAGCCTCTGGCCTGTACCCCAGTTCTGTATGCACAAATAAATAAATCTTTAAAAAAAAAAATATATATATATAGATAATTCTCTTGATGATGGGAAACCCGTGGGGATTACAATTGAGATGAAAAAAAAAAAGTACAAAATGATGTAAAAATAAACTGTTATAAAATAAAAAAATAAAGATAATTCTGCAAAATAGGTAAAGTGGAGGAAGGCATGGGCAAAATGGAATAATGGAACAAGTGGTTACTGCTACAGTCTAAGCAAAAGATCATAAGCACTAATTTAGGATGAAAACAGCAGAGATAATAATTCATAAATATGTCAAATATTCAATTTTATATTATAGTCACACATTTAATTCTCATTTCACAATAATCCTATGAAGTACAAACTTTTTATTTCTTCTTCTTTATAAGTGATAAAACTGAGGCAAAGGAAAGCTAAGAACTGTCTACAACCAGTGAGAAAGCTGGAATTTGAATCAAAGTAAATCTGGATGTGGAATTGATACTTCTTACCAAGACTGTGAACCAACTGACTTGTGATTAAGATATTCAGTATAATTTTTGGATTATAGACATAGGAGTTAAGAGAAAGCAAAAAGAAATTCTTGGTTTTAGCCTGAGCAAATGGGTAAATAAACAGTGATACCAAAGAAAATGCCAGTATCATTAAATCAGATAAAGAAGACCAGAAGAACAGGCTTAGAAACAGATGGGAATGAAAAGAAATCAGGGATTTGGTTTTGACCCTGCTAACTCTGAGATACTTATTAGATATCCATATAGAATAGTCAAGTTTGAAGATCAAGGAGATGTTTTAGATGAAAACAGAGGTTTGGATTTTATTAACATTTAGGTGACAAATGAAGCTGTGATGCAGGACAGATTCACATGGTATGTGGAGAAGAGAGCTGAGTAATAGGACTTCAGGAATTCCAGTTATAAAAGTTATTTGTAAAGCAAGGAGTATGGTTTTTGGCATTAGAAACACCAGAAGCTAGATAAAGTAAGGTACTCATATAAGTATATCATGCTTTAGTATCAAATCGAAATATACAAAGGTTGTTCTCTGGTACTTCAATCAATGAGCCAATCTAAATGTACTGAGATGGAAGAGATGGTTCACGTTCTCAAGGAGTTTAGCATACACTGCCAGATAATTCTGGATAAAGTTGCCAATATTACACAGTGAGGAAAGGACAGTCTCTTCAACAAATGATACTGGGGAAACACACCACCACCACCACCACCAACAACAACAAATGAAGTTGGACCTTATAAAAAGTAACTTAAATTGGATTAAAGACCTAAATCTATTAAACTCCTAATAGAAAAACAGGGGGACAAGGGGGGGACACCTTAGAACATTGGATTTTGCAATGTTTTTGGTTATGCCATAAAAACCACAAACAATAAAATAAAAAATAGACAAATGAGAATGTCAAACTTAAAAACTATACACCAAATGAAAACAATGGAGTGAAAAAACAACCTATGGAATGGGAGAAAAGATTTTCAAAGCATGTATCTGGTTAAGGGTTAAAAATTCAGGATACATAAGGAAATTCTACAACACTACAAAAAACAAAAAGCAATTTAAAAACGTGCAAAGAGCCTAAGAAGATATTTTTCCAAAGAGGATTTATAAATGGCTAATATGTAAATAAGAAGAGCTCAATGTCACTAACCATTAAGGAAATTCAGATCAAAATCACAGAAATATCATTTCACACCTATCAGGATATCCAGTACCAAAGTAACAGAAAACACAAGTGCTGGGGACGAAGAAGTCGGAACCCTTGTGCAATGTTAGTGCAAAGGTAAATGATGTCACCACTATGTACACTATGAAGGTTCTTCAAAAATATTAAAGACAGCATTACCTATCCAGAAATCCTATACAGAAATTTCAATTCTGGGTTATATCTAAAATAAATCAAAACAGGATCTTAAAAAGGATATCTGTGCTCGCTGCAGTATTATTTTCAATAGCCAAGAGGTGGAAACAACCCAGATGTCTACCAATACATAAAGATAAAGTGGCATATATACACAGTGAATTATCTAGCCCTAAAAACATGGAAATCCTGCCACCTGCTATATGGATGAACCTTGGAGACATTATGTGAAGTGAAATAAGTCAGTCAAAAAAGGATGAATACTGTATGATCCCACTCATGTTAAGTATTTACCTAAAGTTGTCAAAGTCACAGACTTAAAAGTAGAAGGGTGTTGGCCAAGAGATGGGGAGAGCGAGATTCATTGTTTAGTGGGTAAGAGGAATTATACCACAACATGAAAAAGTTCTAGAGATCTGTTGCACAACAATATGGACATATTTAATACTCTTAAAAACAATTAAAATGGTAAATTTATTGTTAAGTACTGTTAGTACAATAAAAAATGAAAAAAAAAACTTTAGGATAAAATATTTGTAAAAGATGCATCTGGCCCTCCCTGGTGGCGCAGTGGGTTAAAGCACAGCATTGAGAAGCTAAAGACACTTGCACGAGTTCGATTCCTGCCTGCCCCGGAGGAGACCACATGGCGCGGCAGACCTCTCCTGGCCCGCCCACTGCTCCCCTCAGCAGTGTACTTCATAGATCTGCCTGTTCTGCTCCCCACTCTGTCTCTGGTGAAGCCTCTCGCCGCCCCTGCACCTCTGGCCTGTACCCCAGCTCTGTATGCATAAATAAATAAATCTTAAAAAAAAAAAGATGCATCTGATAAAGAACTGTTAGCCAAACAAACAAAAAAACTCTTAAAACTCAAAAATGAAAGTAGGCCTTAGAATTTAGAGATGACTCACTAATGAAGACACTCAGTTGGAAAGTACACATACGAAACAAAATCTGTTATTAGGGAATTTTAAACTAAAATAAGGAGGTATCACCACACACCTATTAGAGTGCCCCAATCCAGAACACCAACAAGCACCAAAAGGTGGGAGTATGCCAGGGAACAGAAACTCTCAGTTGTTGCTGATGGGCATGCAAAATGGAAAACGCACTTTGGAAGACAGTTTGATAGTTTCTTATAAAAACTAAATAAACCTTGACCATAGGATTCAGTAATCACGCTCCTTGGCATTTTACCCAAATGAACTGATCACAGAAAAACTTACCTGAGAATATTTCTAGCATTTACTCATAATTGCCAAAACTTGGAAACAACCAAAATGTCCTTCAACAGGTGAATAGAAAAATAAACTATGGTATATCCCGACAATGGAATATTATTCAGCATTAAAAAGAAATGAGAGGGCTCTCCCTGGTAGCTCAACGGGTTAAAGCACCGCATTATGAAGCTCTAGGAAGGCACTGCAGCATGAGGTCGATCCCCGGCCAGGGAGCTGACCCACATGTCATGGCAGACCTCTCCTGACCCGCCTGCTGCTCCCCTCAGCAGTGTACTTCGTCGATCTGCCTGTTCTGTTCCCCGCTCTGTCTCTGGTGAATCCTCTCACCTACCACACCTCTGGCCTGTACCCCAGTTCTGTAAGCATAAATAAATAAATCCTTTAAAAAAATGAGCTATCAAGCCAGGAAAAGAATTGGAGGAAACTAAAATGCTTATTATTTAATGAGAGAAGCCACTCTGAAATGTTAAATACAGTCTTATTCCAGTATATGACTTTCTAGAAAAGGAAAAACTATGGAAACACTAAAAAGATTAGTAGTTGCCTGGGGTTGGAGGCAGAGCACTGAGGATGTTTAGGGCAGTGAATTTCTTTATGATACCATAATGATGGATACATTTTCTAAAGCCCATAGACTTTATAATAAGACTGAACCTTAATGTACATAAGATTACCTGTGGGTGATAATGATGTGTCAGTGTAATCATCTACTGTGTTGTGTACCACTCTCATGGGGAAAAACATACTGGTAACTTCCCCACCAGGGAAGTTTTATCTGGGGAAGACGGGGTTTGGGAGCTCTGTGAACTTTGTGCACAATTTTGCTGTGAATCTAAAACTGCTCTAAATATTAACTGAAATAGTATCTGTTGGGGAAAAAAAGATATTTGATGTGGAGAATTCTAAAACATTATTAAGAGGCATCTTCTTGGGAAATAATCAACAATCAATTTGAATAAAAATTAAAAAATTATACCTTGCAATTGTCATACATTGCTGGTGGAATGTAAAATGCTTAGCTGCAGGGGAAAAGAGTTTGGTGGCTCACAAAAAAAAATTTAACATAGAATTACCACATTACCTAGTAACATAGTATATCCTGTGTATATAGATCCTTGAATAAAGTTCAGTCATTAAGTTCAAGGTTAGCCGGAACTCTTTTTATCTCATTATAATGAAACAACATTGAACAGGACGTTATTCAAGGATCTAGTTTCATCACACAGTATGTTATTTAGCTTAAAGTCACAGTTTACAAGAACCTATCAATAGAGACAAAAGACAACATAGTATATGGTTCCATTTATATGAACTATGTAAAATAGGTTAATTTATAGACCCAGAAAGATTAGTGGTTCCCAGGGCCTGGGGTGGTGAGCTGTGTGAGTAGGAATTTGTCACAACTGCTCAACAGCCATGGGGATTTCCTTTTGGAGTAATGAAAATAGTCTGGAACTATATACAGTGTTGCTAGCTGTAAAGCATTGTGCATATACTAAAGGCTATTGAGTTATATACTTTAAGATAATATGTTCTTATCGCAATAAAAAAAATGAACTCCAAATATTAATACCTTGATTTTTTCACTTTCTTTTCTCACTCGCTCTGCATTTTCAATAATGTAAACAGTGCTCTTGTTAACTTCATTATCAGCTCTGTGTCTTAGCCAATCCTCATACCCCTAGAAGGATAAAAATAACAATTAAGCTAAGAACTAAGTAGAGTTGGTAATAAAGTTTTATAACCCTCTTATTGAGTCATCAGTTGATATTTATACTTACAGAATGAATTACAATTCAGAATGCTAAAAATAGTGCTGTTTACTTTTATAACAAAAACTAAAATATGCTTTTAAAATATCTCTTAGGTAAATACATTGTGCTAAAGGATTTTACCACTTCACTGTTAAGAATTAATGAAAATATAGGGTTAGAGCCTCAATGTTCTCCATCTGTGAAGGAATATGACTTAGTATTCTCATTCTACTCTTATTCACCTTAATGTTAATTTTTTTACTTTAAAATTTTCTCTATTTAAAAATGTTTAATAGGCTTTATCTTCCTACAGATCTAATCACTTAAGTATATTCTGTTGTACAGTGTTGGCATAAACATCTCTTAAGAAATATAATTCTACACCAGGAACAGAAACTAGAACAGATAGGCTACGATTTTTATGTTCTAAAGAATCTATGGTAAATTTTTGAGATCAACAGTTAACTTCCTTGCTGATTGGATGATAAAACATAAATTGGTATTCAACTTTCAGTTTATAAATAATCAGGGTACGGTCTAATGGTTCATGTTTTCTTTGGGCTTTTTTTTTTTTTTCTGGAGTAGATTTAAGCCAAAAGAACTAAGGAAGAAGGATGTTCATTTGTTTGATCATGACCTTTTTTAAACATTGCTTTGCCTTTTTTTAAAACAATGTATGTGCCTTTTCAAACATAACTGCTGGAAAATTCTTGATCGCATCCCCTTTTGTCCTTAGGTACTAAATTCATTCCTATTCTGTCCCTCTTTGTGACAAAGGTAGGCTATCATTTCATAAGGTGCTTTCTGTGATGTCAGCGAGGAAAGAATGGACCTAATAGGAACTAGTATTGGGAGCAAAATAAATTAGTAAAGCTTTTGAAAACCACAGAGGCTATTCTTGGACCAGTAAGTCTATAATACTAAAGAAAACAATCCTAACACCCTAAGGAAAAGAACATTCCAAAAGTCTTTATTTAGCAATGAAACATTTGATAAAATATTCTTGCAATTCCTGGTAGGAAAGATAGAAGACCAGATAGCCCCAAGAGGAAAGGCACCCTTAGGCACGGTGCTGTTAAGCAGACCATCATTTGGGAAGTTCTTTGGGAAGCTTTTAAAAGTACTTTGACAACTATGAGTGTATCTGAAATTAGCCAGAATTTGTTGACTGTCCCAGTACATGATAAACATTGCTAACCCATCCTTTTACCTTCAATTCCCCGTTTTCAATTTTACCTGGATTTTTTCAAAGGTACTATCACATTTTGAGCATAAAGTGCTCAAAATAACTTTGAAGGCATCAACATTACAAACTGGCAGTTTGCCGGTTTTCCCAAAAGACAAGTTTCCTCTACCTACAACCCTCTGTAACAGCACCAGGAAAGACAACCAAATTAAAGGACTTATGCTCTTGACTTCTCTGCTACAGGCAAAAACTAGCACTGGAATTTTTCAGATATGCTACGCTAAAGAAATTAATGCACACTTAAAAAACTCACATCCCATTTCTCAACTGAGCTGTACCTTCTACTACCCAAATCTTTCTTTTATGCTTACATTTCCACATAAAAATATTGAAGAGGATAGGATCAAAGAGATTAAGAAATTATTTAAATGAGTTTCCAACAGGCATCAAATATAAACTAAATTCATCAAGGATACTGCCAACTATATAAATATGAAAAAGAACCTATAGCAATGAAATCAAACCAGATAGAAGTGAAATGCAGGCATAACTGTAAGGAAGATATTTACCTGCTTGATGGCTGTGACAGTTATAACAAAGAAAAGTGGAAGTCCACTGGTAACTGGACTCGTTGGTGTGTCCACTGTGACCTAGGGTAAAGAAATGAAACAGAAAGCAGAATGAAAATAAGCCATGGACTCATATGTAGCACTTACATGCCGCAAACATTTCAGACAGACATACAAACAAAACATTCTGGTAGCATGATTAATGTTAACTTTCTTTAAAATAAGAGAACAATCCCACCGCAGTTAATTTAGGAAAATAGTCCTATATTCAGGTTTAGTTTTTAATCACAGCTTGAATTAACCCCTTTACTATTACATATCTATTCATTATCATCTATTCATTGAACACTATTCTGGTAACACCCGTGCTATTTACTACCAGCCAGGCTCTAGGGACACTGGTTTTCAAAAGATGGAAATAAGTTCTTGCCCTCACATAGCTGGCTGCTGTCAGGAAAAAACTGCCATTAAAACAAGCTGAGATGCTGAGATCTAACGGATTAAGTAGAAGTTAACTGTGTGAAGGGAGGTGTTCCATGCACAGCCAACAATTCATACAATGATAAGATGGGGTGCAGCACAGTGAAGAAATGAAGTTAGCGGCAAGAGGGTGGTGGGCCTGGAGAGGCAGGCAGGAGTCAGAGCAAGCAGGGTCTTTTAGGAATAGAATCACTGAACTTTTAGGCAGGAAGACGTCGTATCAAGAAAACTACCTTTTCAAAAGATCATTCTCACTGTTTTGTGGAAGATGGAATGCTACCAAATAAGGAGTCCTTTAGGAGACTACTGCTATAATCTGGGTGAGATGATGGTTGAGATGGGGGCAGAAGAGCAGACATTCAAAGAAGTTCCAGAGAGATGTAGGAGGCAAAAATGGCAGAACTAATAAAAACATTTATTGTATGGGATGGTTAAAGATGTCTTCCAAGCATCTGATTAACATGGCTGGACAGATGTTGTCTCTTACTTAAAATAGGAAATACTGAAAGGAGAACTAGATTTGATGGACATAGGATCAGGAGTTCAACCTGTTCTTACAACTCATTGACTCATATTTTGAAACAACCACAGACCTGCCTGCTCCATACCCTGTATTACAGACACACATTTTTGTATGGCGGTGTCTTTGTGCTCATACTAAGATCCCAGCTTGGCGTTCTTTACCAGATAAACTCCCTCTAATCCTTCAAAGTTCAGTTCAGATATCACCTACTCTCTATAGCCTTCTCAAGCGCCTCTTGGGTAGGAAAAAAGTCACTAATTTCACTCTATCTCATTAGCTCTTTGCTCACACAGTTAAGACTTTCAGTATGTTAAAGTGAGTAAGTGACTGCTGTCCTTTTGGTTATAGATTTCTTCTTAAGGGAAAAAAAATATCTTGATCTTCACTGCAACTGCTACCGACCTGCATGACACACAGTAGGCACTTGGTCTATGTCTGCTGAGCTAAACTGAAATGCTCATCTAAACTGAATGCTAAACAGAATGACTCTTGCATAAACCCCTATGTAGTTTATTTTAGGCTGGTCTATAATACATCTGACCATGGTAGGAAAGCTCCTTTTCAGATGTTCTGTCATTGAAGATGGAAATTGGATTTTTCTCATATCACAAACCAGACTGGCTTTAAGCAGCAGGACTAAATTCAGAGAATCATTTACTCAAAATTTTAAAGTGGATAAACAGAAGCACTTAATACCAACAAAACATTTGAGCAATTTCACTAGGATGTTTCTACTTTGTTTTAAAAATGAAAAAGTACCTTTAAAGTAATAAAATTTTCAGGGGGTAGTTCTGATGAAGTAAAGATTTTTTTATAATGTTATGTTATACTGAAAATTCTCTCTTTTCATGGACTAATCAATATGTTATTCTTTTTTTTCTTTTTTTTTATTACAAAGTTTATTTTTACATCATTTTGCACATTTTTTTTCCCATCTCGATTGTAATCCCCGCGGGTTTCCCATCACCAAATCACCCCTGTGCCACCACCATAGTCCCGTGCATTTCCCTCCCTTCCCCCCCCCCCACAGAATGTCTCTGGTATATGACTGTTCATTATTTTTGTTATTTTCTCGCCTGGTTATGTTATTCTTTTAAAGATTTAATTATTTATGCATACAGAACTGGGGTACAGGCCACAAGTGGAGGGGTGGTGAGAGGCTTCACCAGAGACAGAGTGGGGAGCAGAACAGGTAGAATGATGAAGTACACTGCTGAGGGGAGCAGCTGGCGGGTCAGGAGAGGTCTGCCATGCCATGTGGATCACCTCCAGGGCCAGGGATCAAACTTGCACTGAAGCGGCTATAGTGAGCTTGCAGAGCTTGGACCCACCAGGGAGGGTCCAAGATTTTTAATAGCTTATAGATGAAGCAACTTGATATGTCTAAAATTTTATTTTCAATTATTAAAATAATGTTTAAATGTAGTACTTTTGTCTTATATCATTTTTAATTTGTGAACAATATAGGATTTCTCTCCTCAGTTGTGGTCACTGTAGTTCTCTCAATTATCAAAGCACTCACAGTCCATAATCATATTCCCCTGTGTTTGTCTCCCTGTACCCCTTTCCCTTTTCTCCGCTCCTGGATGCCTCCTATCTATGGTTAGCTTTCAAAGTTTATCTTTGACCCTATGTTTGTTTTTTTTATATTCCACATAAAAGTGAAACCAGCTGATATTTATCTTTTCCCTTCTTCAATATGTCTAAAATTTGAAACACAAAACAGTAGCAGGAACACAGAGAAACAGACCAATAGAGCAAATGAGGAAGAGCAAAATGTGCAATCGGGAAGCTGTGAAGAATTTTCAATTAAGTTAAAAGTGTTGTTTAACAAAGTAAAACTACTAATGCGGACTGTAGTTGGTCCTTGAATTAAACAGTATGAATTGTGTGGATCCACTTATATGCAATTTTTTTTTCAGTAAATATAAACTCCTAGGTTGTTCAAGGATTAACTGTATTTTTTTTAAGATTTAATTTTCATTATTTATTCATATAGAACTGGGGTACAAGCCAGAGGGATAGAGAGGATCCACCAGAGACAGAGTGGGGAGAACAGGCAGATCCATGAAGTCCACTGCTGAGGGGAGCAGCGGGCGGGTCAGGAGAGGTCTGCTGTGCCATGTGGGTCACCTCCCGGCTGGGATCCAAGTCACAATGAAGTGGCTGCCGCTAGCTTGCAGTGCTATGTCCTAACCCATTGCATCACCAGGGAGGGCCCTCAACTGTATTTCTAATTTGGTATTTACCATTACATTTAATAGCACACAATATATGTTCTTCTAGGACCAAGGTATGAAATTCATTAGTTTCTTAAAGAATAACAAAGTTTTTTTTTAAAAAAGTAACAAAGTTTTCAACTAAAAAAAAAAGCCATTTTAGAAATATAGTCATATTAATATTAAAATGTAATATTAGTACTTTAAAAGGTATTATAATAAGCCCTGAAACACCTTTGATTATAGGGCATTTTAAAGGTTAGAAATGGGATTGAAAATGTAATTGAAGCAATTAAACTTCTAAAAGTTGAGCAGTTGTTTACGGATCTCTTACCTGTACAAGGAAAATGATGAGAAAATAAAAATTTGCAATTCTTCTAAACTGTTCAAACAGATTCTTTGGGAGGAAATTCCAAAGTGTATACTGTAAAGGAAGAAGAAAGAAAAGAGTATTATGAGAAAGGAAACTTGAAAAATCCTAATAATGATGATTTACACGGGCCCAGATTATCACAATACTTTGAAAACATGTTAAAACCCGAACTTTACACTTACAAATAAGCATATCCTTAGAAGCACAATATATAAATACTTTGTCAGGAATGAAATCTTCACTTGGAGCATTATAACTGAGCCACTTTGCCTTTTTATGTGCACCTCAGCGTCCCTCACAGCACTCACTGCAGTAAATAATTACATGTGTATTTTTTATTAAAAATTCTCCATTAATTGACAATGAGTTCAGTAAGGGTTTGGTTGTTCATTTTGCTTTCCTATTACTTTTCCTCAAATGAGTAGTATCTGACATGACAGTCAATCAATTGAATGAATGAATGAATGAATGAATGAATAACTCCCCTGATTTACAGCTAAACTCTAGGATCTTAGTCATTATCACAGCTATAACTCTATTCCTACCAGTAACCCCACCTCCATGACAGCTGAAGTACACACACAGCCCTCTGTTTAGAGGGTATTCACTTTAACCCACAATATACCACCCTGGGCTTGGTAACAGCTAATGAGTAAAGCCCTCACTGTTAAGTGATAGACAGGAGACAACTCTTGGAACAACTAATACTATACAGACTTTCTCAATGATAGCATAAGTTCAAGGACTGGTGATTTAAATATCACTGGGAGATGCTGGATTTTCTAGGTATCTTAATAAAGAAGACCAGAAACCAGAAATAAATGTTTCTTAACCTAAAGGCCTCATCCCAAGTAGCTGCATAATTCTGAGGGCATATCCATTAAATGAGGTAAGGTTACTGAAAAGCCAAAGTTGTAGAGCATACCACAGTATTTGCAAATTTACTACCAATCTCTCTTTTAAAGGCCTATGAGCTGCTCAAGGTTCAGTGAATATCAAATCAATGAGTAGAAGAGCTAAGTTACCAACAGCCAACAGCCTAGAGGGTTCTTGCCCCAGGATTTGTGGAAATGCCTGGAGGTACCCATTCAAAATGAAAAGAATTGTGGAATATCATCACTTGGGAGAGGACTATTCACTCTTTTCATCAGGTACAAGACATATAGTGACCAAAAATAAGAGGGTTCAAAACCGGTCACTATGAACTGTCCCACTTACTAAAGATCACTTTTCTAAAACAATAAGCTAAACTTAGAGAGGCAAACAGCAGAGCTTCTGGCTTGCTGACCTTCTCTAACTAAGGCATTTTAAATTAAATAAACATTAGGAGCCTTCCTGGGGAGTTAACATATCAAAAGGAAACATTTTTGTTTTTGTTTCTAGGAGCGGACTGTTCCTTTACTACTGTTTTAACTTACTAAAGGAAATCCGGTTAATTCCCATTACAGAAAATTATTGCTCTCTGTCCCCTGGTCTCTCTTATATCAGGTCATGAGCTAGGGAGCATATCCTAAGCCCCATTAGCACAGGGATCTAGCTTGGTATTTGCCAGATAGAAGGCATAGGAGAAATATTTATTAAAACATGTGTTCTACAGAAATGAGAAAAAAATTATAAAAATAAAACTTGTGTAGGGCCTCCTGGTGGTACAGGGGTTAAAGTCTCAGCCCTATCAAGCTATTACAAGCTACTATGGCATGAGTTTGATCCCTGGCCAGGGAGCTGACCCACATGGCACAGCAGACCTCTCCTGTCCGCTCACTGCTCCCCTCAGCAGTGTACTTCATCAGTCCACCTGTTCTGCTCCTTACTCTGTCTCTGATGAATCCTCTCACCCACCCCATCTCTGGCCTTTACCCCTGTACTTGTATGCATAAATAAATAAATCTTGCTAGAAAAAAAAAATGACTTGTTAGCATATTACTCCATTTTCATAACAAAAACCAAATATGTAAAAATTTTATGATTAAATTAAAATCGAATTAAAGCCATATATACCAAGTTATTAAAACTGACTTATTTATGCAAAATATGGACTCAGGCTTAGTTATTACAAACACCCAACAATGTTAATGTACGGGAAGAAAGTGTTTATAAGAAAATGTTTGTAACCGTTGTTTCAGAAAAAACTACAACAAGATTTTTTTCCTGTCCTAAGTTCCTGCTTAGAAGTCAGTAACTTGATCTTTTATATTAACAGGTAACTATGAATTTAAAAACATTTTAAGTTTACACATTTACATGTTTAAAATGGTTTCCACAGAAAAATGTCAGCTCCCCAAGCACATACAATGCATTTTGCATCTGCTCTGTGGTGAATTAAATAATTGGTATACAAATGTGGTTTACCCCTTCAACTATCTTTAACCTATGATTTGAAACCAAAATCTTCTAACTTTGATAAATAACTTTCCTAATTTAAAGGAAGGAGACGGGAATGAATCTCAGTGTTGAGAGTCTATTGTTTTCAATTTAAGCAAAAGTAAGCTTGAATTACTTGTCTTTATTCAATATCCAAAGTTTTTCCAATTTAGCACTTAAAATGCTGGTAGAGAAGTGAAAGTGGCAAACAACTTGTTCTACTGTGTCTTTGTATCAACAAGAAAAAGGGAAGTAAATAAAAAAAATGAAATAGAAATAAAGTAGCTAGTAAAGTTAACTGTCAGTTGTTTCTGGCCTATAAGGAGTGCTGACTTTTCTACTAGGAGAATTTGGCGGTCATGGAACAAAATAACTAAATACTAAGATTAGTTGTAAATAAGCAGACCTCCAGCTTCAGGAACTGTTCACTTTGCTAAATTACTATATACATTTTATTAAGTTTCATTGGTGTAGATATTAAATCCAATTTTAAACATCATTGCAGTATGCTATCATTACCAATGTCAAGCAGCATGTTCTTTTTTTAAGTATCACTCTTTCCACCTTAAATTCAGAAGAACAAAAGGAGTTACCAGGACATCACTGAAGTAAGATTTAGAAACAAGTTAAAAATGTTATCTGCAAGGCCCTCCCTCGTGGCACAGGGGTTAAAGCACAGCACTAAGACACTAAAGCAGGAGTTCAATCCCCGACCCCAGAGGTGATCCATAAGGCGCAGCAGACCAATCCTGACCCGCCTGCTGCTCCCCTCAGCAGTGTACTTCTTCAGTCTGCCTGTTCTGCACCCCACTCTGTCGCTGGTGAATCCTCTCACTGCCCCTGCACCTCTGGTCTGTACTCTAGTTCTGTATACATAAATAGATCAATCTTTAAAAAAATGTTATCTTCAATGGGATATATAAAACTCAGGTAAAGAGATATCTAATAAATTTTATTGACAACTCTGATGGCTAAAATGAAGAAAATGTTAGAGTAAGTTTAGGCTTGAAACTATAATCTAAGATATTCCTTCATAAAGGAGTACTGTGTGATCTTGGACATACTTTCAAAGAGTCAGGTGGAGATCACTGATTCTTATCATATGGGGCCTTCAAGCTGAGGTTCAGGATTTTTTTTAAAGGAAAAACAAAATGTACAACAGAGAAATAGAATGGAAGCTAAAGATCCTTGCAGGTTGCAATAAACGCTGCTTCTGCTATCAAAGGAATTTTCAGAATTTCCTACAGCTACACAATTTTTGCTGATTCCCAAATGTTCCTACAGGGTGCACGGAAGAAGTAGTAAGGCTGCAGAAAATGCTTCCTAAAGGAAGCACAAATGTTTCATGTGGGGAAAATAATATTAATTTTGTAAGTAAAATTTGAAGTGTGTCAAAATATTCATTCACAGTAGTATCTGCATTAACAAGACTTATTCTCATTATTAGACATTACTGATATTTGTAAATAGAAAAACAAAAAACACCCAAATAAAAGAAAGTGATTTTTTATTACTGAAGAGTTGAGATAGAAATCAACTGGTGACATGATGATAGGAAGGAGTTAACATTTTATAAATTGCACATTTCTTCAGTTAAAAGATTCGGTTGCAAATATAAACAGTCAAAAGACAAAGAGAGGGGAAAATGTCAAATTATGAAAGTGCTGTTCTCTCTAGAATGGACCCAGAGGCTCTTTTTAAGAGAGATCACACCACACGTGCAAAACACTCAAGACTGAGAAAATCAATAGTACTGCTCAGGGCTGTAATAATAATCATCAGTATTATCACAGAAACATAAATAACGATAGCAGCTACCATCTACGGAGTGTCATAAATGGGAAGTACAGTGCTTACATGCTTTCTGTGGTGTCTTTCATCCTCACTATAATCCTATCTCCATTTCTTTACTATCTCTACTTTTACAGATAAGCAAATTGACACACAGAGGTTAAATGTTATCTTAAATGCAAACCCAGTTCCTAGGTCTACATGGATGAAGGTCTGTATACTATCCCCTTAGAATTACCTGTTGTATTAAGATTTTGGGTTTTTTCCTAAAGTATATTGTTAATAACTCTTGTTCTGCTCTAGAGCTTTTATGAAAAAAGCAGACCAGTTTGTGAGTAACTAGAAAAACATATATACAGAGGAGAAAAGATGTACTATTCTACCAATGCAGGGATTGTCACTTTTTATTTTATTATTTATTTATTTATTTATTTATTTATTTATTTATTTTTTTTTTTTTTAAGATTTATTTATTTGTTCATACAGAACTGGGGTACAGGCCAGAGGCTCAGGGGCGGTGAGAGGCTTCACCAGAGACAGAGTGGGGAGCAGAACAGGCAGATCGACGAAGTACACTGCTGAGGGGAGCAGCGGGCGGGTCAGGAGAGGTCTGCCACACCATGTGGGTCTGCTCCCTGGCTGGGAATCGAACTCATGCAGAAGCGGCTTTAGATTCTCAGTGCTATGCTTTAACCCGCTGCGCCACCAGGGAGGGCCTATTTATTTATTTTTAAAGATTTATTTATTTATGCTTATAGAACTGGAGTAAAGGCCAGAGGTGTATTGGGTGAGAGGATTCACCAGAGACAGTGTGGAGAAGAACAGGTAGAAATACACTGCTGAGGGGAGCAGTGAGCAGGTTAGGAGAGGTCTGCCACACCATGTGGGTCTGCTCCCTGGCTGGGAATCGAACTCATGCTGCAGTGGCTTTGGAGAGCTTCATAATGTAGTGCTTTAACCCACTGAGCCACCAGGGAGAGCCCCGGGATTGTCACTTTTTAAAAGAACATTCTATTACATTGATGAAAGATATTTTATTAACACAAAAAGAATTGTGAATTAAACTGAGTCTTCTATATTCTTTTAAAATGTGACACACAAAGTGTATCATAGCCAAATGATGACTAGCTCAATGAAAAGTCACTTTACAATCATTGTGTGACTTCACAAGCTTCCATATAAAATACTATGAAAAACAATTCTCTTTAAAATAAAATATTCTGTATTTTACTTGATGTAAAAGGAGAGAGAAAACTGAGAAAGGCATCCAACTAGCCAATGATATAAAAGGGGCTCCTTCACTTGGAGTCAGTAGACCTTACAAAGTTCTGCTTCAGCCTTTATCATTAATTCTGCCACCACATCATGACACTGGGTTTGCTTTCTCCACATCATGACACTAGGTTTGCTTTCTCCATCTACAGTTAAGACAGTGAGTTAACAAGATGACCTCTTAGGATCTTTCAACTCTTCAAGTCTATGGTTCTGAATGAAAGGATGAGTAATGGATTGTTTCTGGATATGACCAGGCGAGTCACAATTTTCAGTGAAAGGATTATTTATATCTTGGGCACAAGTATGGGAACTTTTGGCGGAGGATAAAATTTCTACTCTAAGGTTAAAGATTGATAGGAGACAGGTATTTTATGTAAATTTGCTCAGTTTCTATAGACCAATAGATCAGCTCTCATCAAGTACTTAATCTGTCCATATTTTACACATTAATCTAGCTAAGTATAATCTCCACTATACATTACTATTGAAAGGAGAAATCATGTGTATGTTTGACAACCAAAATGCTTAATTTTTTAAAAGATTCATTTAATTATGCATTCAGAGCTAGGGTACAGGACAGAGGTACAGGACAGAGGTACAGGAGTGGTGAGAGGATTCATCAGAGACGGAGTGGGGGGCAGAACAGACCAACTGACGAAGTATACTGCTGAGGGGAGCAGCGGGCGGGTCAGGAGAGGCCTGCTGTACCATGTGGATCACCTCCGGGCGGGGATGGAACTCATGCTTAAGTGGCTTTTTGCTTCTTTAGTGCTGTGCTTTAACCCGCTGTACCACCAAGGAGGGGCCAAAATGCTAAATTTTTAAAGGAAGGATATCATTCTGCATTTCACATCCTAAGAGTTTGCAAACATGAAGTGAAACCATCATCACCCACACTTTAGATCTCCCTTGCCACGGTGTACGGTATATGTAAGGAAGCGATGAAAAAGACCAAGATCTGTGCCAGGCCATAGGAGATGGCAGTGGGCCAGTCATCTAGCACCTAAGTACCTAATTTTATCAGGCAAAAAAAGATGAGCAAACTAATGCTTGTAGAATATGATTACTGAGGACTAGGAAATAAAAAGAGTGCTTTCATACACTTTCATACACTTTCATATTAACTCCATTTCCCTGATGAGATCGTTCAGACTCAGACATTAATTTTGGCAAGGTCACACAGTAAATGGGCGGGTCAGGATTTAAACACAAGTCTTTCAGTTTCAAGCACTGGCTCTGAGCACTACCACAGGAGGAAGTAAAATGATTCTTAAATGGGACAATGTTGTAGTGATTGAATTCTTAATAGTTTCAGAGGTGTATTGAGCAGAACACACCCTTTCAGACCCAGGAGTGTACATGAGAGCTCCACAATGGAATGGAAACACCAATGAATGTCATTCTATGTTGTACCATTCAGAAAACGCAAATTATTCACAACCTAGTCCATCTACTTAGGACAGTACAGGAAGCTTTGAGCAAGTAACTCCCTGAAAGTAATATGTATAATTAACAAGTACTGTGAAATCATAATGGGGAGCAATGGAATGAATGCTCTTTCAGCTATGACACAACAAAATTTAATTAAAACACACACACAAACCAAAATAAAACACCTGCCTTTCAGGCAAAAAACAAAACAAAACAAAACAAAACCTGCCTTTCAATTTAATAACTACTGTAGTTGGTAAATGACTGATAGAAATGCATGTCCATGTCTATATATATAAATGCACCAGCTTCCTCAGAAACATAAATAAAAATAAGTACATTCTCCAATTTACTAAATGACTATCAATTATTGAGTTAAACAACTTACCTTTGATGAGACTATTCTATTATCACAAAATCTTTGTGCAATGTAGGCTTCTGTTTCTGACACTGGGTGATTGCCAACAAATACTGTACGTGTGCCAACTCGTTTCTCTTCTCCAGCACACTGACCAAGAAAAAGAAGGAAAAAGTCAATTTTTCATCACATTTCTCCATGCTTCGGTTGAGCTCAGAATTCCTGTCTGAGCACATTCAGCTCTAGCCTAGAAACAGAGAAGTAGGGAGAAGAGAAAATCTTGTTAGGAAATTCAAACTCAACTAAAATCAGTTAGTTGCTGACATAGTGAAGATTAGTAAAAATGATGCTTGAGCCAACTGTTTTGAGGCCAAGGTGACAATTCTAATATATTTAAATAATGTACCCTAGAAATAAGAGGCTTCTTTCTTTTTGCCTCAGCCTTGCATACCTAACTTGAGCAGGAAGGGAATCAGCATCACCTGGAAGTTGTGTGACAGGATCTGCTGTCAACCAACCAGTCGCCCTGCCTGGGCTTTCTGCTCTGATGGTCAACATCCCCCCTGCTTTCTGTTTTCTAAGTTGTCATCAACTAAATATTGTTGCTGAATTTCAGGGAAGATACAAGATAAAGGGAATATCAGAGAGCACAATGACTTTAGAATTCCGTCCTTCTATGGAGAAAGGAACATCCAAGATCGACGGGGGATTTTGGCTTTTTGTTTACCCTTTATAAGTTATGATTATTCAACAGTGGGCATATACTATATGCAGAAATAAACACTTTTTAGTGGAACAAGAAAAAGAAAAGACAGTATCCTAGAGAAACCATTTTTTAGTACTCGTCATTTTTCTTTCACCCACTAAATCTCAACAATCACAGCAACACACTAGCTTAGGAAAGCGCAGGCTGAGAATATCTAATTTACTATACAACAACTATTGAAGGCAAACTTGTCGATTAACCTTACTAACCCACAGAAAAAACTGCAAATTACTTCTAAAGGCAAAGTAAGTATTATTCAGATCACAAATAGAATGACTTACCTACCTCCACTGATGGAATGGATAACTATTTCTGCAAAGAATGTTAATTCTTTGGCTTTCTTATAAAATGTTCTTTTGCAATATCTCAGAACCTATTGTCAAAAAGTTCTACTACACTAGTCAATATAAACTCAAACACTCCTTTAGAGTTTTAAAAGGTAGATTCGGGCCCTCCCTGGTGGTGCAACAGGTTAAAGTGCATCACTATGAAGCTATCCCATCTACAGCAACATGAGTTCAATCCCTGGTCAAGGAGGTGACCCACATGGTGCAGCAGACCTCTTCTGTCTCACCCACTGCTCCCCTCAGCAGTGTATTCAAGTTATTTTGCCTATTCTGCCTCCCACTCTGTCTCTGGTGAATCCTCTCACACCCCACACCACTGCCCTGTACCCAGTTCTTGCATGCATAAGCATTTTTAAAAAACAGGTGGATTCACTGATTCTAGAAGTCTCATGGTTGAGCTCCATTTTGCCTTACCCTTTTATTTCACTAAGGTTTCACTGTTTGTTTTTTTTTTTAATATTAAATCAGGAATAATGTGCATTTATATAAATTTGAGAACATCTCCTTTGATGGTACTATGTTATCATATTTGGGGTAACCATATATTTAAGTCAAAGGAAGCATGACAGAAATAAATATCTATTTTATGTTTTCATTATTTTTTAACAAGGAATGCACCAATCTAAAACTTCTAACCTATAGGGGCACAAAGACTTTCCTTCCTTTCAATGATCTACTTAGAGGTCAAAGATGTGAATCTATCTCCCAAATAATCACTTCAAGAAAAACTACTTGGAACTTGCAAAAGTTCTCCAAATGTCTGCTATGTGTGGATGATTTTAGTCTGATATATATTAATATAGGAAAAATTATTCTTTAGTTAGAAAAATAATCACCCCAAAGTACAGATAAGACTTCTTGCCTTACAAATTTCATTTAAACTTATTAAGTATTTAGTGGGGGTACTTCCTTCAAAATCTGTAGGGAAATTGCTTGAAAAGTAATTATAATAATTTTTTTAAAAAAATTTATTTATTTATTCATACAGAACTGGTGTACAGGCCAGAGATGCGGAGGGTGAGAGGATTCACCAGAGACAGAGTGGGGAGCAGAACAGGCAGATGGACGAAGTACACTGCTGAGGGGAGCAGCGGGCGTGTCAGGAGAGGTCTGCCACGCCATGTGGTCACCTCCGGGGCAGGCGGGAATCGAACTCATGCGGAAGCGGCTTTAGATTCTCAGTGCAGTGCCTTAACCCGCTGCGCCACCAGGGAGGGCCAATTATAATAATTTTAAGTAGGAGGGATTTAGGTTATATGTAAAGAAACTTTTGAAAATGTACACTGGCTAAGGGAGAGTGTAAATCCTCCAACCAGTGCAAACTGTGTAAGTATCACTAGTGGAAAGCTTGGGTATTTTCCTACCTACCCCAAACCAGGGCATTGAAACAACTGATTGTACAAGTTCCTCTGCATATATGATTAGCAGGTAAATTTTCAAACATTTTCTGGAAGTTAGTAAACAATACCTTTACCAGAATGGTAGCTGCATGTATTATGATATAGGGATTGACTTCTTGGTTTGCAATGGAAACATATCGCTTACTGATAAAAACACCACCTTTTCCATAATAGCCATTTTGTGAGACATAAACCAAAATTATAGTTTTTCTGTTTCATCCCTATCCTCATCTTCTTTTGCAAGTTAATGGTCTCACTATAATCTTCACAACAGACCAGAACCTTATAACATACCAATTTGAATTCTAAAAATTTCAAGTCCATATACATTATAATTTTACAATCTTTAATATTAATGTGGTAGCTTAGTTTTTCACACAAGCAAGAAGTGGCTACAGAGTAAGTAAGAGCTCTGCCTTGTAGGTAAGGTCTCAGGTCATTCATACAAATGGAAGGGGAAGAGACAAGATGGAGAGGAAGAGAGTCAGTGAGGCATGATGTTTCCTGTCTTGAGAGCAGGTTCTTCCCCTCAGTTAACAGTAAACTCTCATTAATAACTTAAAATGAAAATGAACTAGTGCTTCTCCAATTCTAAATTGCCTGTAACTTTCTTCTTGGCAGTAACAATGCTCCAGAAAACAAAGGGAAGGAGCAAGCACAGGGTAATTCTTCAGGCATGTGATGCTTTTATGAATTCCAAACATTGGGGCAGCGCTTAAAGATGTATTAAGGGCTTTTCCCATACATGATCTCTGATCTCTCTTGAATAAGGCTTGAGACCTCTATCTCCATCAAATTGGAGAAAGTGGATTGAAATTGCAGTGCAGGTTGGGGTGAAGAGGGCACTTCCTGGTAATGATAATTGTTAGAGGAAGAAATAGGGGCCTGAAAGAGAAAGGTCTGCTCCTTAAGACTTTTTTTAAATTTTTTTAAAGATTTATTTATTTATTCATACAGAACTGGGGTACAGGCCAGAGATGTGGAGGGTGAGAGGCTTCACCAGAGACAGAGCAGAGCGGGGAGCAGAACAGGCAGATCGACGAAGTCCACTGCTGAGGGGAGCAGTGGGCCGGCCAGGAGAGGTCTGCCGTGCCATGTGGATCTCCTGGGCAGGCGGGGATCGAAATCCAACTCATGCGGAAGTGGCTTAAGCTTCTTAGTGCAGTGCTTTAACCTGCTGCACCACCAGGGAGGGCCCACCTTAAGACTTTTTTAAAAAGAGCAAAATCTCCTGAGACTTGGCTGGTTTGGGTTTGGAGCTCCTGGAGGATTGGGAATGGGGGCAGGGTGAAATAGGTGACTTCCATATGCTTGCTCATCCTCAAAACTGATGACCTGCAATTTCTGGTGGAATTTGATGCCACTGTGTAATGTTGTTTGGTTCATATAAAAATGGCAGTGCCAAACTCATGTAAATTCACTGTAATTTTCCACTTGCTGCCAATGTATAGTGATACAACAGTGGTTTTAACTCCTGTGATTTTGAGTAATGTAGGTGCCTTTGCCAAAGCAAAGAAACTCCAAGTGGAAATCATAAAAATATTTCCCATTTGGATGGCACACAATGTAGTATGGAGTGGGAGGGTATGATTTCTGCCACCTCATAATGAATTTTAATTCATTAAGACTCCATTCTATGTTGAATTGTTTCCCATCTAAACAGCCTTAGGAAAAGCATTAAAAGAATTCTAATATGCTGGCACCAATTCTATTTTAATGACACATTAAACACTACAATAAATAGTGTGGGAAAATGTTTAAGGTATATTTATATGAATTTAGAGAAAGCAATTTCATTTTTTTCTTCAAGATAAGAACCACCCTGTTGTGCTCTTGATTTTATACCTCTATCATATAAACCAAATATTGTCTTTTTAAATGAAAATAATTTACACCAAGATAATCTCTCAATAAAACCCAGAGTTAAGTTGTACTATTAGCATATAATAACATCTTAATATCCTATGCCTTTGCTGGTCACACAACACAGAAAACAATAGGAAGTATAATATATTCTTGATTGTCTCCACACCACTGGTTCAATAAAAGTGAGGGAAAACAGAGACCTCAGTACAAGACTGTCACTACTATAGTTAGTACAGGGTCTGAGACAGAGCTTAACTCACAACCCTTTCCAAGTAGACTTAAACTCACCACTTAGTCATACAACAGTGATTTTTAATTCTGTCTACACATTGGTTTTAAACATAATACCAAAGTCTTGGTCTTTTATTTAATATTTGATGTTTAATTTAATTTTTCTAGAAGCTCCCCAGGTGCCAATTCTAATTTACAGTGAGGGCTGAGGATTATTGCTACAGAATCACTTTGAATTTGTGATTGCCCTTAACTAGTAGAATTAATATTCTACTTTAAATAATAATCTAATTAAATAATAATCTCCAATTAAATAATAATCTAAACAATTTGCTTCTGGAAAGATAAAAATACAAATAACCCTCAAATATTGCCCCCTTCCAACCATTTCAATTTTCTCACAAAATAAATTTCCTTCAATATTTATGATTTTTGCAAGTGATTAGTCTCCCATCAATTATCCAGATCATTGATAATGAAAATTACAGACCCTGACATAGGCACAACCACTGGAGTTACCAGTAAGTAACCAATGCCGCCATCCTTGGCAACCACAGCATTATTTTTACTGGTCATCAGACAGCTCTTGCTAAGTTACTAAAGCAAATTAATGTACTTGTTCAAATATAAACAAACAATTCTTATTAAAAAATCTGGAAACTTGGTAATGGTTAAAACTATCTTCTGTACCCTAGACACAAAGCTATTTTCTTCTCTGAAGCACAATTATTTTTAACAGCATAATCAGTCTTCAAAAGGTCAAGTGAACTCAAAATTGAAATGAAGATAGACTAGGTCATCAAAATTTCAGACTTTCATTAAAATGCTCCCAGAAGCCAGGGTTTCTGGATTAGGGCTGGAGGGTTAGGTGCAATGAGAGCACTGGAGGCCAGGGAGCGGAACTGTGTATTAGGCTTAGTGGTTAAATTGCCACAATGTATTCAGTTATTATATTGCTGAGGTTTCCAAGCCCACTTCTTTTTTTTTTTTTAATTTTTTAAAGATTTATTTATTTATACATACAGAACTGGGGTACAGGCCAGAGGCTCAGGGGTGGCGAGAGACTTTACCAGAGACAGAGTGGGGAACAGGACAGGCAGATCGAGGAAGTACACTGCTGAAGGGAGCAGCGGACGGGTCAGGAGAGGTCTGCCGTGCCATGTGGTCACCTCTGGGGCAGGCGGGAATCGAACTCATGCAGAAATGGCTTTAGCTTCTCAGTGCAGTGCTTTAACCCGCTGCACCACCAGGGAGGACCCAAGCCCACTTCTTTATAACAAGCCAAGAAAAATCATCTTGATGTGCAATTAACAGTATTAATTTTAAAACCTTAAAATCACACTTTCCAGATTGTGCTTTTACTGCATCTCCTTAAGTGGTTAAAGCTGTTTCTCAAGCCTTTGCCAAAGGTAGTAAAACGAGACAGAGACAGGACATTTTGTGTCTTAACTTTAAAGCTTATTAACCAAAACCTCAAATATGTGATCAAAAGACAATTGAATATACAGAGAATATCCCCTAGATACAAAGATTGTCTCTAAGTAGGCATTACTTGATGGCAGCATATTTAATTGACTAGAAACTGCTATAAGAAATAGATATTTAGTACCACAACACCCAAATCAGCAAGCATAGTGCTTAGGGGAAAAAAACAGTGGCCATCAGGACTTGTCTGAAGTTCAGAGTTAGACTTCACTATCTAAATGCATCAGGGGTGCATTATCTAAATGTGATCCATCAGGGGTGTGAGGATATTAGAGATTTCACCAGGGATAGTAGTGAGTGTTCCCAATCTGACCTCCCTCCATATCATTCCCTCACCCCAACAATTTCAAGGCTACAAAAATATGATACTAAAGATGAACAGCTTTCTTACAAGATGTTTACTAGAGAATTTATAGATCAAAAGAGATGCAGTAAACATTTGAATTTTTAGTGGAAACTTAATATAGTATGTGGTGATTTTTGATGATGCACACCTTATACTTATATATTGTTATAAAGCAATAATACCTCAGTAAAATTTTTAATTTAAAAATACTATAAGCAAAAATGCTGTAAGTATTCAGTAATAATATTCAGGAATAATATTTTAATGGTTCAGATATTCTTTCACTTACAGAAAGTAACTTGAGACTCTTTGACTGGGACTTGTTAACATTATCTCTAATAAAGAGCCTTACAATACACTCAAACTTAACTAGAGAGAAGTGATCATGCATGTCTACAAAAACTCACAAGCTACTTTTCATTTTTATTATCTATATCTAATATCACCTTGCATTCCAAACACCTAAAAAACTTTAAAATGGGTTTCATTCTTTTGCATGTAGCAGTCCAATATTCCCAGCACCATTTATTTGTTCCATTGCATGTTCTATGCTCCTTTGACAAAGATTAGTTGTTCATAAGTCTGTGGGTTAATATCTGGGCTTTCTAGTCGATTCCATTGGTCTATACTGCCTCACATCATGCACAAAAACCAACTCAAAATAGATTAAAGAATTAGGTGTAAGACCTGTACCACAAATTATATAGGAGATACAGGCAAAACACTATATAACATATATATCAGTAACATCTTTAAAGACACATCACCTAAAACAAAGAAAATGAATGAATAAACAGCTGGGACTACATCAAATTATAGAGCTTCTGTACAGCAAGTGAGACATTAGCTAAAACACCCCACAGATTGGAAGAAAATTTTTGCACACAATACTAACGATAAAGGACTGATCACAAAGATCTACAGAAAGCTAAGGAAGCTCAACAAAAATAAACAACCCAGTCAACAAAAGAGATTAAAAAGACACTTTTCCAAAAAAGAAATGCAAATGCCCAACAGACATATGAAACTACTTTACATCAATGAGAATGGCACATATTAAAAAGCCTAGCAACAACGAATGTTAGTTAAGGATATGGAGAAAAAGGAACTCTCCTACACTGCTGGTGGGAATGCAAACTAGTCCAAACACTATGGAAAGCTGTGTGGAGGTTTCTCTTAGTACTAAAAATGATCCAGCAATTCCACTCCTAGGAATCTACCCAAAGGACACAAAAACATTAATTGAAAAGGACACCTGCACCCTTATATTTAATGAAACACAATTTACAGTAGGTAAGCCATGGAAGAAACCCAGATGCCCAAAAGTAGGTGACTGGATCAAGAAGATAAGGTATATTTACAATGGAATATTACTCGGTAATCAAAAGATAAACTTGTGTCCGTTGCAGCAACATGGATGGAGTTGGAAGGGATTACGGTCATTGAAATAAGCAAGAAAGAAAAAGAAAAATATCGAATGGTTTCACTTATAGTAGGAATGTAGAGAAACCAAATAAGGGATCAGGAAAAAGAGTAACTATAATAAAGTAAAAATCAAAATCATCAGGCAATTATAAATCAGACAAATTCTGTAGGGGAAGGGGAGGAGGGAAAAAGAGAAGGATCAGGACAGGAGGGGAAGAGCACAAGTGACTCTAGTGATGGTTACGGGTGAAATGGTGGCGGGAATTTCATGGGGAAATCATACATTGTATAAAAATGAAGGATAATGTAATAAATATATTTTTTAAAATAAATGTGGTTTCATAAAAAAATTCTAAATGGGAAGGTACATAAATTCTTTTTTCTTTTTTTAAAGATTTATTTATTGATACATACAGAACTGGAGTACAAGCCAGAGGTGCAGGATCACCAGAGACAGAGTGGGGAGCAGAATAGGCTGACCAACGAAGTACACAGCTGAGTGGAGCAGTGGGCAGAGGTCTGCCATGCCATGTGGATCACCTCTGGGGCAGAGGATGGAACTGCACTGAAGGGGCTGCAGCTAGCTGCAGTGCAGTGTCTTTACCCTTTGCACCACTAGGGAGGGCCCAGTATGTAAATTCTAAAGATAGAAACAACAGGTGTGAAACTGCCTAATCTAGAGCCTTCAAAAAATGAGTAAAAATACATAAGCAAATCGAAAGGAATTACAAAGAAAGGACCTCAAAGCCCAACCAGGTTGAAAAGAAAACAGAATAAAATAAACCACAAACTTGACAGGCAGGAGGCAAATATGGGACTACTTGCTTACTGATACCACAAACTTTGGTAACATAATGGCAGTTAAATCACAGAGAATTCTGTTGCAGATTAGAAAGCAACTTGCACCAGCAGATGATGATCCTTGTAAAGTTTTGCAGATTGGGAAGAAAACCAATTAATTATGCCTTTTGAATTTATGTCTGTGCCACGAAGGTGGCAAAGGAAGCAACAGACTTGGTCCTTCCTTTGGGAAAATGTTTACTTGGGTCCTTTCCCATTTTAAATTGGGTTGATTCTCTGCTATTCAGTTGTAGGAGTTCAATATTGTCTGCAAATAATGTCCCCATTATATAGGTTTTCTTTTCACTTTATTGTGGTTTGCTTTGCTGGGTAGAACCTTTTAGTTTGATGATTCCCATTTATTTCTGTTGTTACTTGTGCTTTGAGTGTGATATCCAAAAAATTATTACCAAGACTTATGTTAAGAAACTTTATTCCATTTGCTGCTGGGAGTTTCAAGGTGCTCAGGTCTTAACATTTAATGAGGCTTTAATCAATTTAAGTTAATTTTTGTGAGTGGTGTTAAGATGTACAGGGGCCACTTTCTTTTACATATGAATATCCAATCATCCAGCAGCACTTCTGAAAAGGCTGTCTTTTCTTCAGTGAGCGTTCTTGGTTGCCTTGTCAAATATTAGTTGACCATACAGGCTTGGGTTTATCTCTGGACTTGCCACACTGTTGCACTGGTACCCAGGCTGTTCCTTAAAACTTTGAAGCAGCTCTCTGATGGCAAGGCCTCCATTATTTATAGTATTTGGTATCTCTTCCTCCATTATTTATAGTATTTGGTATCTCTTCCTCCATTATTTATAGTATTTGGTATCTCTTCCTCCATTATTTATAGTATTTGGTATCTCTTTTGTTACTCTTCTCCTCAGAGCTGATCTGGTTTTCTAACTTTTGATTTTTAAGTATTATTTTAAAATACTAGCCTTTTACTGCACAGCCTTCCCCGTCATCTTGTAAACTTCTTTTCTAATTCATGCCTATAATAAATGGACCATAATATGAGCAGGGGTCGAAAATTGAACTGTTGAGCAAAGCTGAACTTTTGGTTGTAGGCACATAAAATAGTGTAAGAGGAAGAGATATGATTTAGGCATAGGCTAAAATATACCCCACTCCAAGGAAGTGACTGTAATACTGTACATTGGAGATTAAACAGAATGTGTGTTTGTGTGCATGTAGCATAAACAGGTAGTTTTCATGTATAGGTAGTTTTCATGTATAAGCCCTATAGGGCTGTAAGACTTTCCTTCCCCACCTTTTAGAGATAGTATACATAAGAAACTTTTATCCTCACAGCAAACAGTAATGCCTAACAGAACCACTGGATATTAAGGGTAAAAAATACCTTTATGAATTTCCTTACCTAAAAGAGACAAATTCATCTAAAAATCACTTTCTAAGTCCTCAGAGGATAATTTTTATTCTAGTGGAAGAAGAGATAAACTGTGACTAGAGCAAAAAATATACTGTAAGAGGTATCTGTGGCCTGAATAGGGCTTTATTTCTCATTTCAGTGATAGTATCATTATTACAGAAGTGATAGAAAATTTCCTAGAAAAATACAGCAGTTCAAATATATGTTAAAGCAAATGAATGTCTTTTTTTTCCCCTGGTTTTGTTTTTTCTGGTAAAGCCAATTAATTTTTTTTCTTGTTTTGCTAAATGTCATATGGAAAGCAAACTAGTCAGAAAAGAAATGACTGAGTTGTAAATCAGTTTAAATAGCACATCCAGGTTATATCTATTTAACATCTCCAACAAAAGAGGTGTATAACAAACAGGTTCCCATCATGAAACATGGCTTAGTTGAGCAAGCAAAGGAAACAAGGTGGAGGGCAAAGGCTTGCTGTAAAAATGAGTTGTGACTCTAACCTCCCAAAAGGTCACCACTTGGGAAAGAGCATACAGCTTTTCTCTCAACCATAATATACTGGATTAATCTTAAAGAAAACTCTGTCCTGGAAAAAAAAAAAATCATCCTCCCTGTAGGTAAAGGTGGGTTGGGCAAGGTCTGGCGGGAACAGAGCAAGCAATGAAGACAAGACCTTGGGAAATAGTGATCCACAATCATTTTCTTCAATGTGAGATCTGGGCTTAGTTGAGCCTTAATTTCCTTAACAGTAAAATAAGGTCACAAAACTTAATAGACTGCTTATAGTAGGGTTAACAAAATACCCAGACACTACTTTAAAGGACTCCAAAGGCTATTTACACATGAAAAAAAAATGATAAGGCTTGTAGACATTAACCAATGATGTGAATAATGAAATTCCAGGAACTGGGCCAGCATAGAACTAGGCAATGGTCTCAACCCAAATCAGGTGTACATATCTTATTTAAAGCAACAATGTTTCTGGTTTGACAGAATAGGCAATTCTGATGCCACCCTACCCACAAAGGGCACAGTGACAGAGAATTTGGTGTCAAAAACACCATTCCTTAGTGTGTGTGAAAGGACTGGTGCTGGCCAGAGAAGCTATAAAGTGGCACATTTGACCACAAGTGAAGACCACTTAAAGTGTGCCCTAGGTTGTTGCCCACGGCACACATCACTATTCCTCTGGTACGGTTGATTGGATACCTAGAGTAAAACCAGCAGTTTACTTCTCCCCTTGCTGCAGGAGCACTGTACTGGAACTGACATTCCTCTTCTCTCCCACCAAAGTTCTTAATTGAAAGCTGGTGTGCACGATAAACACTGGGCGTTGCTTTAAATTGAACAGGTGATCTTTTTAAATTATTCCTAAAACATGCATTAAAAAAGACACCAAAGGCCCTCCCTGGTGGTGCAGTGGGTTAAAGCACAGCACTGAGAATATAAAGCCACTCCCGCATGAATTCGATTCCCGCCTGCCCCGGAGGAGACCACATAGCGCGGCAGACCTCTCCTGACCCGCCCGCTGCCCCCATCAGCAGTGTACTTCGTCGATCTACCTGTTCTATTCCCCACCCTGTCTCTGGTGAAGCCTCTCACTGCCCCTGAGCCTCTGGCCTGTACCCCAGTTCTGTATGCACAAATAAATAAATCTTTAAAAAAAAAGACACTAAAATTAGTGATATGTTTGGGATGTAATGCATAAGTTTTAGTATGTCAAGGCATAGAAAGAATATTTCAAATCAATATTAAATAGTGGCTTGTGTGAAATAAAAATTGTTTGGACACCTGAAACCTATACAGTATTGTGTAAACTAATGTTACCTCAAAAAAAAATCTGTTTGTGAATATTTTCTTCTATATCTATTTATATTAGTGTTCAACTTATAACAATTTTTACTTCCCTCTCCTCCTCCCATCATCACCATAGCCCCCCCCATACTCCTCCCTCCCCTGTAGGATCTGTTTTTGTGTGTGTGTGTGTTGTAGTTTCCCCCATCTTATTTGGTTCTCTTAAATTCCTCCTATAAGTGAAACCAATCAATATTTTTCTTTTCCTTCTGACTTATTTCACTGAGCATAATCCCTTCCAGCTCCATCCATGTTGCTGTGAATGGCCCCCATTTATCTTTTTGATCGCTGAATAGTATTCCACTATATGTATAAGTGTGTGTGTGTGTGTGTGTGACCTCTTCTTGATCCAATCATCTGGTTTTGGGCATTTGGGTTGTTTCCAGGATTTACCTGTTGTAAGTAATGCTGCAATAAACAGGGGCACATGCTATGTTTTTGAATTAATGTTTTTGTGTCCTTTGAAATTGCTGGATTGTACAGTAGCTCCATTTTTAGTATGCTGAGGAATCTCCATACAGCTTTCCATAGCGATTATACCAGTTTGCATTCCCACCAGCAGCAATGTAGAAGAGATCCTTTTTTACCACATCCTCGCCAACATTTGTTGTTAGTTTTTTTTATTATTAAAGCTTTTTTTAAAAAAAAAAAGATTTTTTTTTTTTATTCATACAGAACTGGGGTATAGGCCAGAGATGTGGAGGGTGAGAGTATTCACCAGGGACAGAGTGGGGAGCAGAACAGGCAGATCGAAGAAGTACACTGCTGAGGGGAGCAGTGGACGGGTCAGGAGAGGTCTGCCACACCATGTGGATCTCCTCCGGGGCAGGCGGAGATCGAACTCATGTGGAAGTGGCTTAAGGTTCTTAGTGCAGTGCTTTAACCCGCTGCGCCACCAGGGAGGGCCTGTTGTTAGTTTTTTTGAATGTGCCATTCTCACTGGTGTGGGGTGGTAGCATCTCATTGTGGTTTTGATTTGCATTTCTCTGGTTATTAGGGATGTTGAAGATTTTTTCATATGCCTATTGGCCATTTCCAATTCCACTTTGGAGAAGTGTCTTTTAAGTTCTTCTGCCCATTTCTTGACTGGATTGTTTTGTTTTTGTTGATTTGAGTGAGTTTTTGTTTATCTTTTTGATCAGTCCCTTGTCTGTTGTATGGAATGCAAAGATTTTTTTTTCCCAGTCAGTAGGGCTTTGCTTTGTCTTGGTTTATGTTTCTTTTGCTGTGCAGAAGCTTTTCAGTTTGATGTAGTCCCATGTGTTTATCTTTTCTTTCATTTTCTTTGCTTTAGGTGAAGAGTCTTTAAAGATGCCGTTGATATATATATCTTGTAGTGTTTTACCTATATTTTCTTCTACGTATTTTATGGTTTCAGGTCTTATGCCCAAATCTTACCCATTTTGAGTTGATTTTCATGCATGGTGTGAGACAGTGGTCTAGTTTCATTTCTTTGTTTATGTTAGTACAGTTTTCCCAGCACCATTTGTTAAAAAAACTGTCCTTGCTCCACTGCATATTCTTTGCTCCTTTGTCAAAGATTAATTGTCCATAAAGGTGTGGGTTTATTTCTTGGCTTTCTGTTTGGTTCCACTGGCCTGTGTGTCTGCTTTTGTTCCAGTACCACGCTGTTTTAATTATTATGGCTTTGTAGTATAGACTGAAGTTTGGAGGTGTGATACCTCCATTTTCTTTTGTTTCTGTCAGTAGAGCTTTGGCTATTCTTGGTTTTCTGTGGTTCCATATGAAGTTCATCAGTGTTCTATTTCATTGAAGAATGTAGTTGATATTTTTATTGGAATAGCAATGAATCTGTAAATTGCTTTTGGCAGGATGGCCATTTTAATAATGCTAATTCTTCCAATCCATGAGTAGGGGATATTTTTTTCATTTCTTTGTGTCTTCTTCTATTTCTCTTAATAGTGTTTTATAATTTTCTTTGCATAGGTTCTTCATATCTTTTTTCAGACTTACTCCCAAGTATTTGATTTTTTTTGGATTCACTTTTAGGGATGGTTTTCTTGATTTCTTCTTCAGATTGATTATTTGTGTATAGGAAAGCCACTGGTTTTTGTGTGTTGATTTTGTATCTTGCTACTTTGCTGAACTGGTTGCTTATTTTTGTTTGTGAAATTTTAATAAATTTTAGTACTCCCAACTAGGAATGCCACGCTAAGATGAGTTAGCAAGATTATCAGAATACATCAGTTTCAAGCATTCATTTTAAATTATGCCACGCTAAGATGAATTGGCAAGATTATCAGAATACATCAGTTTCAAGTATTCATTTTAAATTATCAGAATACATCAGTTTCCCAAACTGTATTACACAGGACAAGTTAATAGAGAAAGTATTTCCTTAGAGAAGGTGAAGGCTACTCTTGTAACCTTCTCCTGCCAATTCACAAGATGTGTTTGTATAATAAAAACTTAAAAAAAAAAAACCCAAAGTAAATAAATCTTCATGTATGTGTAATACTGACACTTCCCCTAGAACTCTAGCCCTGACCCCTGGAAGATGCCGCCCCAGTGGCATCATGCCCTGCAAAATACAATTTGGGCAACGCTACTCAAATATACTTCTTAGCTCATCACCATCAGCTCTATTGGCAAAGTACTGAGTATGAGGTGAGATAACTGTTAAATTTGTGACAATTTCTCTTCCTGTGTGCCAAAAATAGATAAGGCAAATTAAGTGTTTGGCCATGATCCCAGATGGGTGTGTTAGCTGCTAGGCTTAATTATGAGAGAAAAGAAAGAAGATTTTGCTTCTAATCACCTTCTACTGATTGGTCTGTTGTGTGTCTTGGGGAGGCCACTTGGCACTGGCTTCATCATGGGTAACTTGAGGAGAGTTTGACTAAATAATTGATATAAGAGGATGCACAGGCACTGGAGCCAGATCTTCTAGCAATAAAACTTGAAATGTAGTACTGGATATTGCACCTTTGCTACCTTTTCCAGCTGTACCAAAACAAACAAAATACTGTTTAAAAACAGAGAGATTATCTATTTGAGGAGAAAGCATAATTTATAAATCAATACATGAAGAGATAATGTATACAGGATGAAATTTACTTGTAGGCTTCAAAGTAGAAGAGGAAGGAGAAATAAAGAAAAGATCATGAACAGTCACAAGGATCAGGGAATGGCTCATGTGCCTTAGGTACTTATTCTGGTATACTACAGGGGACATTGGCTCTTCCAGGCAGTAAGGATGTCCATTTAAAGCACCATAGTGTTAATTTATTTAATGGTAACTTTTAGATGTGAAAAAATGAGTGCCTTCTCAAATGTGCATGTTACCCAAGGGAAACAGTTTATTCCTCTGATAAAATGGAATGAAATTCATATCCCAGCACCTATGAAAAAACAACTTCAAGTCAAAACAGGTTACAATTAATTGCCATGTGGGCAATTTAAAGAAAGTAATGAGTCACTTAGAATTACAAATTATACTTGTACAAAGGTTTCTGCTATAATATGAAACACATACATAGATATAAAAACCACTTGAGGCCCTCCCTGGTGGCGCAGTGGGTTAAAGCACTGCACTAAGAAGATTAAGCCATTTCCTCATGAGTTCGATCCCCATCTGCCCCGGAGGAGATCCACATGGCGTGGCAGACCTCTCCTGGCACGCCCGCTGCTCCCCTCAGCAGTGTACTTTGTAGATCTGCCTGTTCTGCTCCCCACTCTGTCTCTGGTGAATCCTTTCACCCTCCACATCTCTGGCCTGTACCCCAACTCTGTATGAATAAATAAATAAATCTTTGAAAAAAAAAACCCACTTGAAAGAATTGTTAGTACACAGACACATTCAAAATGTGTAACTTTTCAAAAATAAGCACTACATACACTAAAGGTTCTACGACCCCCAAAATAATTTTCTGCTTTTTACCAAATAGGACAAACAGTAGTTTGAGAGTCTATTCAAGTACATGATTGAAAAATAGCAATGAGATATTTCCAAAGCACACATAGAAAGTATCTAGAACAATTACAAGAATTTACAGCCAACATTAAAAATACCTGGCAATCTTTGAACAGGAAAAAATGCTTTCAGCTAAGTCATGAAACAGCACAGTGGTTGTAGCTCTAAACAAATGTTGCTCAGTGGAATACAAGCAGATTAGTCATGACCAGTACTCGATAATTAAATGTTCGCAAAGACTCAATTCTCCTGATTGCAATGCATTTCACTCTATTTCACATTATTATAAAAGGCATGTGTTTATGCAAATGTGTTAATGCATTTCCAAGTCCATTTTTCTCTACTTTGTAAACTCAGATGTGATATAAAATCTTCTAAATGTTCACAAACAAAATATTTACATTAGTTAAGGATAGCAAAATGGCAGAACCCAACAGAATACAAACTGTATTTAAAAGCTGGAAATTAAAGTGCATTTCCATTTTTAGCATTATTGATGAGAGCCAATTATGATGTATTGAAGACTGTGGATGGATTGGAATAATCTTAGTGTACTTGAAAACAAGGTACTGCTTAAATTCCTCTTTGTTTCCCAAGTAGGTATTTACTATAGTCTCTGCCCTACACCAGAGGGAAGCAGGTATAACTCCCTGGGTTTTGGGAGCTACAATACAGCATAGTTAAGCTTTAAAAAAAAAAAGGTGAGGAACTACAGACACAGAATGAAGAGTGGAAATACACATGTGCGAATGTGAAGGAAAAACCGCAAGAAGTTTCTAAGCAAAATACATATTCAGAAGAAACTTCCTTTTTTATTTTTAACTTTTTATTGATGTAATATTAGCTTAAAATGTATAGGTTTCAGGTGCACAGCATTGTAATTCGACATCAGTATCTCGGTTGTAGTTGCCGCCAAAAGTCTAAGTTTTCATCTACCACCATAATGTTCTTCTTCACCCACACATTTACCCATCCTTCCATTCCTTCCTCCTCTGGTAACCATCATTTGTTCTTATACATAGCTACAAGTTTGTTTTTGCTTTGTTTTGTCTTCCACGAGTGAGCTTATACGGTGTTTGTTTTTCTCTGACTTCACTGACTGTGCACAGTACCTTCTAGGTTCATTATTGTTGTTGCAAATGGCAATTTTTGTTTTTCTGGCTGTGTAACATTCCTGTGTACAGATACCATATTTCCTTTTATCCATACACTGACAGTTAACGCTCAGGTTGTTTCTGTGTCTTGGCTATTGTGGGTAATGCTACAATGAAAATGAAGGTTAAGATAGATCTCCAAAATGGGAGCTAAGATATTTCTCAAAAAAAGAAAAAAAGAAAACCAAAAATTGTTTTTATTCTTTGGGTAAATACCCAAAAGTGGTACAACTAGATTATATGAAATTTCCACTCTTATTTTTTCAGGCTTTCCATACTGTCTCCTGTAGGCAGTCCCATCTACAGTTCACAGGGGTCTCCTTTTCCCTACACTCTTACCAACACTTGTTTCTTGTCTTTATAAGCCAAGGAAAAAAAAATTCTTTGTATACGAGAGTCATTTAGAGCTCATCTTCAACCCTAAAGTAACTGAAAAGAGAAAAAGGTGGGATTGGCCTAATAATTACAAGTCTTTCTTAAAATGCTCTTGGACATAGGTCTTATGGCTTCAGAATCCAATTCAGTGCAATGTGCCTTTGATCTTCATAATTTTTCATACTATTGCACAACAGTGTCATAGGATATCAAAGAATGAAATATTCACCACAAACAAGGGGAGATTCAAGCATGCATTTCAAAGATAACATCCTATCACAGCTAGGAAAAAAAAGGAAAGTAAAACATGTCAATCAAATGTGAAGAAACTGGAACCTTGTACATTGCAGCCTTTGTGGAAAAGAGTTTGCTGGTTCATCAAAAAACTAAACAGAATTACTATAGGAGCCAGCAATTTTATTCCTAGGTATAGACCCCAAAGAACTGAAAACAGATGGTCAAACAAAAACTTGTGCATTAATGTTAATAGTAGCACTATTTATAATAGTTAAGAGGTAGAAGCAACCCAAATATCCATCGACTGATGAATAAACAAAATATAGTATATCCATACAGTGGAGTATTATTTACTCATAGAAAGGAATGAAGTATTGACACAAGCTACAACACAAATAAACCTCAAGAACATTATGCTACAAGAAGCAGATGAAAGGTCATGTATTATTTCATTTATAGGAAATATTCAGAAAAGGCAAATACATAAAAGCAGAAAGTAGACTAGTGGGTGCCAGGAGTTAGGGGGAGGGGAGGATGGGGAATGAGCACTTAATGGGTATGGAGTTTCCTTCTGGGATGATGAAAATGCTGTGGAAAGTGACAGAATAGTAGTTTCACACCTTGTGAATGTATTAAAATTAAATACCACCGAATCATTCACTCTAAGATAGTTAATTTCATGTTACGTGAATTTTCACTCCCCCCCACCCCCACCCCGCCCATAACACCTTTGCCTAACAGTAGGCCACAAGGTAAAGTTGTTAACAGGGCTAATGAAATCCTTCAACCAATAGTTACTGGATTCCTACTGTGTGTTAAGCCAACGGAGGTAGAATAATGAGTAGAGGATGAAGCATGTGCACATCTGGGAGTGAAACTGTAACCCCAAAGATATAATGACATGTAAATGACTGAAAAAAAAAAAGTGTGCAAAGTAAATGCTGTTGCCTTCAAGGAACTTATTTTATAGTGGGAGGGATCAAACATTAATCAAACATTAATCGAATACTTACATAACCACACAAACAGAAGCCTAATTGTGTTGCATTAATGGCCTCTGACTGATCTTAAAAAGTATCAATTAGAATCTTTACTCTGACTTGCAAGGTCTTGCACAGCCTACTTTTCAGATCCCATTTTACCAACGCAAGCCCCATCGATTTTCTTTCCATCCAGGTGAGCTCCAGATCCCTTGCTGTCCCAGGGCTTCTCCACTGTTTCCGTCTACACTAAATATTCTCTTCCCGCTCCTCTTCACCTACAAAACTTGGAGTCACGGCTTCATTCATATCGCACCTGTCACTTTCTTACTAAAGTCTGCCCTGATGACAACTCAAATGAAGACAGACCAACAACTTGTTCCCCCCAAATTTATGTTTGCTGTAGGGAAATTATGAATAAAAAACAAGAAGAAAATTACAATTCAAGTCTCCCCCAAATCCTCCTCAAACATTCTCAACGTTTATGCAAAGAAATCCTTTGTGACTTTCTTTGTAGAAAGTGCTTTTTCAAAAAACCTTTTGACTAGTTTCAGTATAAACAGGGCAACAAACGTTGACAATAAGAATTCTGTACAATCCACTGACACTTTACTTCATGAAAGATAATTGAATGAGTCTGGTTATTGTGATGCCTTGCTAACTGATTTACATATACTTCAGACAATATTATTCTGAACAATATTCAGAGTCATCATTTCCCGTTTATTAAAAATAATCATTTCTGGGCCCTCCCTGGCGGTGCAGCGGGTTAAAGCACAACACTAAGAAGCTAAAGCCACTTCAGCATTAGTTAGACCCCCGCCCGGGAGCTGACCCACATGGCCGGCAGACCTCTCCTGACCACCCGCTGGCTCCCCTCAGCAGTGTACTTGTCAGTAGGCCTGCTCCCTATTCTGTCTCTGGTGAATCTTCTCACTGCCCCTGCACCTGTGGCCTGTACCCCAGTTCTGTATGAATAAATAAATAAATCTTAAGAAAAAATAATAATTTCTTGAAAAGTCAGGTATCAGGAATTACGTACCCTCAATGTAATAATATAACCTTCAATGTAAGTGTTTCTGTTTATAAAATCAGATTAGACATATTAGTTTGAAATCCATGAACATAACTTACCATAAAGTCATAAAGCACAGGGACAAAATGTAAAAAGGTTTTCAGGACAGTTCATCAGCTCGCCTAATGTAATTACAGAACAGCTAGAAACAAGGCAAACAATTCAAAACAGCGAGCCACTTGCTGCTCTTTTCAATCTGCTTTGTTCAATAATCATAAACTGGGACATGGTGTTTTTTGCAGTATTGTTTTATCTGCAAGCAGAGCAGATGGAAGTATCACTGACCTATGGAACTCCCGCATACAGAAAGACGATGCCAAAGTGTGAAAGGACATTTATACAACATAACCTTATCCCTGTACTTAGTGAAAATACATATTTTATAAACAGCATATAAATGATTAACAGTTATTCGTACACATATTGGACACAACAATTAGTGAATAAATGTGCAGAATGGATTTACTAATAAATAAAAGTAAACAAAAGCATAAAATCAACACTACTATTTCTGGTCTTATCAAACTGGTCTCCAAGTATCTCAGCTTATTCTCCACGTTGATCAAATAATGCTTCTTCACTAGCATGTGAACATAAAGACAGGAGGGTACACTGTGATTTTACTCATGACTTCAATGGAACTAGAAGGCATACTCATTCAAAATGTTTGTAAAATGGAAGTAAGACAACCTCAAAAGGTTCCTCAAAGGTTATGATAAATGCCTCAGTTTAGGGCTCAATTAGGGGATATATCAGTGAATGGTCAGGCTCTAGATGGAAACAGAAGCAAACAGCAGGGGTAATCAAATGTGCACAGCTATGCCACAGCACATGGCTCTGCAACACCTGCCATGTAGGAAAGGCTGGGTACCCGCAGTAAGAAGAAAGCTCGAGGCAAAAGTAATTGAGGAAACCTCCCCACCTGTCCTGTTAGCAACCTAACCAAAGGGGACAAGGTGTTCAGAGCAGCTAGTGGCTTCTGACAAAGGCCACAGGTTTAGACCTGAAGGTAGCTGGACTCAGATGTTCAGCTCCTACCATTCTTTTCAAATCAAATCAATTCTGTACATAAGAGTTTATATTTCTCCAAAATCCCCTAAGCCAAAGGCCCACCATTCCTATTTTTTCCCAAATTGAAGCAAATAATTAAAGAGCATCAGATCAGCAAGGCGCGGTAATAAACACCATTCCTATGCTAAATTTGGTGGTTTATTCCAGTAGCAGGGTGAAACAGTGAGAGGGATCTGGTTAGAGCTCATATACTCAGGTGAGTAAAAAATGAATCTATGATGGACCTAACATTAATTACAAACTGCATTAATTAGGTTTTGACCACTGAAGTACTCAAGTTTACATAAAATACTCTAAAAGCTGATATTCTAATCACTGTATGTAGTCACCTTTCAGGAACTACTATCTTTATACTCATAATTTCCTTTATTGAAGGTCCAAGGGAATAAGCCTTTCCATATAACCGTACCCGGCAAAAGAATAATGACTAATTTTCTGTTTTTCTAAGTTTTCATGACCATAGTACCTAAAAGCTTTGGAATCACTTTTAAGACATTCTCATGCTTGCCAAATAGACTATTGCACTCATTTTTTGATACGTTTGAATGGATTTGCTTTGGAAATAGTTAAGTTTATGAAAGAAAACTCCACAGCAAGAAGGAAGCTGTAGACCACTACAGAGACTGCTCAAACTGTTGTGTGACCTCTTATCACAAAATTTTCATTATAAATTTCCTGAGTTAATATGATCTTCAAAAGCATGCTTGCCCTGCACATTTAAATGTAAAGATTTATAGGTAAGGGACACACATTGCTTGATACTCCCTTAAATGGCCCCAGATAGCTGGTGCATGGACAGGTATAGATATATGCACATACACGTGTGTACATGTGTATGTATTTATGTGTGCACTAGAATAAAATTTGCTAAGACGTTTCAGTTTACTAATATTGTTCCCAGCCCAATGGATTTCCTTCCTAAATAATTTCCTCCCCAAAAGAACTCCTAAATAGCTAAATTATAAGATTTTATGGTATCAGTAGCTATAAAGCTTAGTAATAATGACCTCTGGATTTGGTTTAGTAGTCTGCAATCTATCTGGTAGTCAGGATCCAAGATCTAATCAAAACTGACTTTGTACATGTTTAAAAAAGTAAGGTTGGGTTGAGCAACAGTCCGTGGCATAATGCAATCCAGCATGTAACTCCTACAGTTTACCTTGGCCACAATTCCTTTTCTTTATAAAGAAATAGGTAGATAGATTTATCTACATAAATACCCAACCACCAAGTTGCTATGGCAAAAGCAGGACTTGGATCTGAATGTGGCCACAAAATACTACAAAGAAATGCCTTCATTCATTCCTAAAAATAAACATTTAAAGTTTATAAAGTTTATATATTATAAAATGGTAATAGAGTCAGGTGATCTATGTGTTAACTGGCCTGATTGTAGGATTTCTCAATACATACCTAGTTCAAATCATTACACTGTACACCTTAGAGTTGTACAAGGTCATCTAGTTTTATCTCCATAGCTAAAAACAACAACGAAAAGGGGCCCTCCCTGGTTGCGCAACAAGTTAGGACGCAGCACTGCAAGCTGGCCATAGCTGCTTCAGTACAAGTTCGACCCCCTGCCCCAGAAGTGATCCACATGGCACAGCAGACCTCTCCTGTCTCACCCACTGCTCCCCTCAGCAGTGTACTTCACCCATCTGCCTGTTCTGCTCCCCACCCTGTCTCTGGTGAATCCTCTCACCGCCCCTGCACCTCTGGCCTGTACCCCAGTTCTGTATGCATAATAAATAAATAAATCTTAAAAACAAACAAAAAAACCCAAAACATCAAATTTAAAAGTAACATAAATAACTACATCATAACTAAGGATTTGGGATGCACTTCTAAAGAGCATGATCAATGTTATTATGGTTTGTACTTTGCACCAAGTAGATTCATAGTTAAAATTGACATCAGGGTTTGAGGTAGGAAGCATATAACCTAGAACGCCAGTCAGGCTCACACCTAAATTGCTTCTACAGAGGAAAAAGACTGGAGAGGTACTCTGGTGGCACTCTGGGCTACTCACTTGCTATTTAATGCTCATATGTATTTACTAAAATTAAAGCTTGTGAACCCAGAAACAAATTACTTCAACTCATAACTCACCAACTGTCCCTCCTCATCCTCATCCTACTCTGTGCTTCATCCTTCAACCCACTTTCCTTTTAGTGCTGTTCCCCTTCTCCCTCTCTTTCTATCCCACTATGGAAACTTTGTGCTCTGCAGATTTTGTGCTCTGCAAAATCTGTCATCCTTGTTAATCAAACTCTCTACATCCTTCACATCAGAAAACCTTTCTATAAATACTTGCCCTTCCCAGAGACTTGCTCTCTTTAAGTCTCCTTGCTAAGGATAGTAGTCAACTTCTTCCTAACTCTCCATAGCTGGTACAGTCCATTAACCCAGCCCCTCAGAAAAGATCCCTCCACCCTTTTCAATGACACAGATGTGGAGATACAAGCTTTTACCCCTTTTCATTAAGCACATGGTATTTCTTAGGGATTTCCCTTCATTCATTTGGGTCACTGGCTGCGTTTCTACCCCATCTCCTGTCATCGTCTTACGAAATTTTAATGTCCTAGAGAACCCATTCCACACTCATTTCATAGTTCTTGGGCTTCCTTATCTCCTCTAGTGAGTGATCTTTACTATCCTTCATGACCTCTATCAAACAGCTCTGGTCATATATTGTCAGTGAACTTACTTGAAATTCAGCTTTCAGTCTTGTTGTACATGCCAACTCTTGCCATAGCACTTGGAAATTCCATCATCTATATGGACAAGGCACCAGAAATCTAGTCCCAGAACTCTTTTGCTCCAAGGATTTTCACCTCTGCTCTATTTTAGCTAGCTACTCTATGGTGACAGACTAGGATTTGTTATCACCCGCTGCTTCATCTCTGACACCTTAAAGAACAATAGCTCTCCCTCTTTAGCTTTTCACTCCCACTACAAAAAAATCTTTAAAACCTCTAGTGTCTTTGCACCCACCTTCAGCTTCTCAAAGCTGCTGCCTTCATATTCCTTATAAAGTCTGAGCACCATGTTTATTCACAGAATCTATGCCCTCAACTTCCTCCCTATCTGGCTCTGCCATAAGTGTCCTACAAAGGACCAATCTCAGAAACTGCTTTCTTTACTCCTGCATAATAGAAGTTGAGTGTTTTGGGGAACTCACATTCATGTTAACATTGCTAATATTTACACCTTGGTGCCACTCCACAAGTCTCCTATTTATACATGTTCATCTCACTCTCCATTTACCCTAAGTACCCATTTTCAGCACTTTGTGAGTCACTTTAAGTCCCACACCACACTGCTTCCTAAATGGGTGACCTTGCTCCTACATACCTTAGAAAAGAGGTGTCAATTCTTCACACTTCCCTGTAGGTGTACATCAGCTCTTTCCCCAAAATTTTAGAAGAGGAGATTATCTTTACCTAATCAAGACTTACAAACCTTACCATGTTTTTGCACCAACAATTACCCCATCTTCCCTATACTGTTAACCACTTCATGTCTACTGTCTTATCTACCATGGCTCCTTAGCTTAAATATACTTAAGTGTTTATTAAATACACATGTGTGCTCTCATACATGCACATGCACATGCACACACATTTTCCTTGACAAAAAAATACCCTCTTCCTGATCATTCTCCTTCCCTACCCAGGCCCAGCATAAATTTAACTTCCTTTAGGGTAGGAATTTTTTGCTTTGTTTTGTCTTACTAACCTACAAAAGGATCTGGCATACAGTAAGAGCCCCATAAATGACTGTTGAACATGAGTAGTTTCCTCAAAAGAACAAATATACTGGATCTACTTCCTTTTACCTCTTTATTCTTGAAGCCATCCTTCCTTAAACTGGTTCATAATCCCCACTCTAGGATTAAAGACCTAGACATAAGAACGGAAACCATAAAATACCTAGAAGCAAAGATGGGTCAAACACTTCACGACATACACTTCAGCGACATCTTTAAAGACAGAGCACCCAATGCCACAATAGTGAAGGCAAGGATAAATAGATGGGACTACATCAAGTTAAAGAGCTCCTGTATAGCAAAAGAGACATTACAAAAAACAAACAGACAGCCCACTAATTGGGAAAACATTTTCTCACACAAAAGTAGTGATAAAAGACTGATCATAAAAATATACAGAGAACTGATGAAACTCAACAAAAATAAACAACCCCATCAAAAAAATGGGCAGAAGAGCTAAAAAGAAACTTCTCCAAAGAGGAAATGCAGATGGCCAACAAGCATATGTTCAACATCACTTGTAATAAGGGAGATGCAAATTAAAACCACAATGAGATACCACCTCACCCCAATGAGAATGGCACATCTTCAAACAACTAGCAGCAACATAATCCCCACTCTATAGCTTTAACTTGCCAGTTAACCTCTCTCTAGTGCTGACACTGGAACCATCTTCTCTTTAGAAAACAGCTTTCTCCTTTGTTTATGAAACTACAACTACTGTTACCTGTGGATATTCCTTTTTGAGTTTCTCTGTGAAATCTGTTTGTCCTGCTCCTGTATTAAATTACTAAATGCTAGTATTTTCCTAGAGTTAGCTCTGCCTTGGGTAACTAAATACAAATGCATGGCTTAAATTACCATTTATATGCAGATGGCATCAAAAATATGTATCACTCTAGTCTCAGACATCATTTCTGAGCTCCACACACCATGGGAAAACAATAACAACCACAGAAATTTTCAGAGTTTATACTCCAAAGCACAATTCGAGGCTCTTCATACAGATGTACTTATATAGTCCTCACAACTGGATTGTTAAGAGAGGTTTTTAGTAGTATCACTATGAACAGAGGAGGGATCAAAGCATAGAAAGGAAAGTAACTCACTCAGGGATACACAGCCAGTTAGTACACAGTGAAGTTGATAAACAGTGATGAGTATCTTCTTTCTTATTGAGCTTATCGATGCATAATTCAAATACTATAGAATTCACTCGTTTAATAGTGTGATAACTTTTAAGTATGTTAACTGTTGCCCAACTATTACAACAATCTAATTTTAGAACATTTTCATCACCCCATAAAAGAAACCTATTAGCAATCAGTTACTAATAGGAGTACTTTTTAACTTTGATTTTAGAAACTATAACTCAAGACAAATACAGTCGACCCTCAAACAACACAGGTTTGTACTGCAAGAGTCCACTTATATGCAGTTTTTCCCCCCATCCACAGGTTTTCCATTCGTGGATTTAACCAAACTAAAATAAAATACTGGCTGCTGAATTCATGGTTGGGGAACCCCAGGTTATGGGAGGCTGACTATAAGGGATTAAGCATCTACATTTTGCTAATCAGCTGGGAATGGGGAGTAGGGTAAGAGGGTATCCTGAAGCCAACCCCCCCTGAGGATAACAAAGGATCACTGTAGTTAAGTTCTTGGAGAGTCAAAATTAACGCATGGATTTTTCAAGAGGGGTTGATGCCCTTAATTCCAACAGCTTATTTGAGGTCAACTTTAAAAAAAAAAAAAAAAAGAAACTGATATAATATGCTAAGGAGGTAGACAAAATCATTTTTAAGTGTATGTATATTCATTTTTACATTACAAAAGATTATTTTGTGTATAAAAATAATTCTCTGTTAGGATTACAATTACTCATATGTTACAACAAATTTATACAAGCAAAAGCTAAATATTCCTACAACCAGACAAACACTGCAGCCTTAATTTGATACCAGAAGGCGAACACACTCAATACTTCCATGGAACAGTAAAACAGAATTTTTCTTTAGGAGATTCAATAAATGACCTCTCCTCACATATACTGCTAAACACAGTACACAATATGTGGTTTGAAACCAAATGTACAAAGCCAGAGGGGTATGTAAATGGCAATTATCAGCAATATATATGGCACACAAGAAAAAGAAACGCCCAACAAAAGTAAATGTAAAGGCTTTTTAAAACAGAAGAATTCATTAGACTTTTAATGACTATAATTAGAGAAGGTATTTCCAGGTGGAGAGATGCAACAAGAATAAAACGGCACCACTGACGCCAGCTTTCTTTGCCCAGTGACTGCAAAGCACTAATAAGTTATTTCCAATCTAATTTGCAGCTGGAGGACTGGGGATAGACAGGGAAAGAAAAAGAAATAAAATAACTAAATGGGTTACAAGTGATAGGAGAAAAGAACCACTGAAGAAAAGCACCAGTAGCCAATTTATGAAACAGAATTCCTTTAACTGTTTTATTCCTGGATCTCCTCTCTCATATATTCTGCACCTAATTTGAAGTTCCAAATGTGTTATTTCAAAATAAGATTGAGATTTCACAGCTCTCGTTAGCCTTGAAACCATTACTGGTGTAAAAGGGGCAGTTCTTTCTCCATTTGGAATGAAGGTCAGAGAAGAGTGAACTCATCTCTTGGAGTCCAGTAGACTGTTCCATTCAATAATCATTTATCAAGCACATACTACACCCCAAACTATGTTGGGTGCTGGGGCCAGAAAAGTAATTCCTTTCTTCACAATTCCATAGAGGAGTAAAAAAAACACATCTAATGAGAAAGAATTTGAGACTACGGCAAGCTGTACTAGCCTAGATTTAATAAGATTGTTCCATTTGGGGCCAAGTATTTCACATTTTTGTTTTAGAAAATATGGTTAGTTCAGGTGCAAAGATCAGGTTAGTCATGGCAGAAAGATACCAAAGGAAATGGAGAGGAAGGAAGGGGCAGTCTGAGAAGAATGAAGGTATTCTTTCACTCATTCATGCTTTCTACATTTTAAATTAACCTCCTACAGGAGGCCAGGCTCAGAAGTTACAAATTAGAGTAAGATCCTGTCTAAAGTCCTAAGGAGTTCTTGCCTTTGTGAGCTTAGTAAACAAACAGCAATACTGCATATGAAGATAATGATAATAATGGTTAACATATATTGAGGATTTACCAGATACCCAGTTATCATTCAAAGCATTTCACAGGTACTAAACTTCATTTAATCTCACTAATAGACTCCACGAAGTAGGTTGTCATTAATTTACCAAATTTTTTAAAAAGATTTATTTATTTGTGCATACAGAACTGGGATACAGGCCAGAGGTGCAGGGGCAGTGAAAGCATTCACCAGAAACAGAATGGGGAGCAGAACAGGCCAACTGATGAAGTACACTGGTGAGGGGAGCAGCGGGTGGGTCAGGAGAGGTTTGCAGCGCCTTGTGGTCACCTCCGGGGCAGGCGGGGATCCAACTCATGCTGCAGTGGCTTTAGCTTCTTAGTGCTGTGCTTTAACCCACTGCACCACCAGGGAGGGCCAATTTACCTTTTTTATTTTTGATGGGAAAATTGAGGCACAAAAAGGTTATGCGACATCCTAGGTCAGGTGACCAGAAAAAAAAGCAGTTGACAAGATTTGCTTATGGGCAGACTGAATCTTGTGCCTATATCCTTAAATGCAACATTACAGTCTTAAACAAATATATAAATCAAGTTTATGGAGTCCTGGATAATCATTCTCATAGCAAAATTATGAAGAAAGTTATGCCACCAGCCACCACACACCCCTATTAGAGAGGAGAAACATGAGAGGCATAGAAAGAATAACTCACTCAGTCTTCCAGCTATGTAGCAGAACCAGGGTATCAATCCAAATTGGCAACAGATCTCTTTATTAGAAATGTCAGTTCTATTCACACTGGAAAAGTAAACCACTATGTATACAGTTCTTCCATAATAACAGTATCATACTGAACGAAATGGTGTTTTTTTAATGCCTTAGGCGCATGTGATTCCTTGGAGAGTAACAACTGTACCTACATCAAAGTTACTACAGAAACTAGTAATTCTTGAAGACCAGCAATACACACTACACTTACATTTGTTTTGATAGTAACAGAATCCCCCGCCCCCACCCCAGGGAAAGTCAAACAGGACACAGGGCTGACATTTCAGTTTGTCAGTAGTACAGATGGATCTGCTGTGATTATACTGTGCTGCAGAGCAGCTTGTTCAGGGAAAAGAAATCTATGCCACTTGTAGACTTTAATTTCAAAGTGATTTTATCTATTAATTCTAGCACTTACGCAAACATTCATTTTCATCATTCCTGAGAAGCATGTAAAATAGCACTCATCAGGGAGACACAGCAGTCCGAGTAGCATGCAATTACTAGGAAGCTTTATTCAAATGTAAACAACTAATGATACATACAAATACTAATTCAGAGTTAAAGGAGAAATTTGAAAAACTGTATTAATAGAAAATGTAGTATTTTCAAGAATGTTGAAGCCATAAAAAATCTGTACCTTAATGTATTTTTAAAGAAAAAGTATTAGTATAAAATAAGTATTTGAGTAACTGAAACATGTAATCATGTTAAGAATTATTTACATCTCTAAAATAATTTTGGGCTTTACATGACATAATGAAAAAGTGTATGCTGATATAAATATTAAAGTTCAGTTTTATAGCTATTAATTTTTAAATTGCTCACTGAATATACTTTACAAATTTTTTTGAGAATTTAACTTCTTACAAATGGAACTACAAATTGCTTGACTTTAGGTAATCAGGGGCTCTTCTATCTTTGTGCGAATTTTTTAAAAGTAGCAAAAATTTGCCAAACAGAAATAGTAAGCTTTTCTATCCAAATGTGTAGTAGATGGGTGTCAAAGTAGTTTTTAATGTTTACTCCCTACAATCCTTTGAATCAAAGCCCTGGACTAGCCACTTAATAGCACTAATGACCCACGTCATCTTTGGCAAGTTACTTAACCATGCTATGTCTGCTTTCCTATATGGAAATTGGAGTCATACTATATTCCTATAAGAATTAAAATAAAATAATGTACATATAGTGTCTGATCCATAACTGACAATGTCAATTATGATCACTACACCCCCCCTATTTTTTTGAAAGACTGTAAGGAACAAACATTAAATACTACTTCGGCCAGATAGAGTTTAGTGCACATACTGTTTCACTTTCCAAAATACGAGGATGAGTAGTTTTCTGCATCAGATTTTGGGGAAAGGATTATTTTCCTATCCTTACTAGTCTTTATAAGCCTGGGTCAATAACTTCTTCCTTGCTGCAAAAGACAGCAGCCTCTGAAGCTGGTGCAAACAAAGCAAGTCTCACAGTGAGACAAGAGCCACTAACCCAAATGCCACCTTGAATTCTGTAACCAAACTGCATGGGTGGCTGAGCTTAGACCTGGAGTACACTTACTCTGATAAAGGTCAAGTTTCGAAATTCCCATTTCTGCCTAAAAGGTTTATAGTTTTCCTTTAGATAGTCACTGATGTAACTGAAACACAAACTGCTATAGTAACTATTAAAAAGCCAAAACACTAATATAAAAATAAAAGATAATAGTTTTGAAAAATTTAAATTCTATCCAAACATTTATTTCATAAAGGATTATTTAATACATTCAGGGTGCAATACCAAACTAGACCTTGGAAATACAGAGATAAAACATGCAGCTACATAAGGTGTCTCTAAAGCCAACTTCCTAAGAAGGGGGTAGTAATAATTACTACTTACTGAACATTTATGTCAGGTACTCCTGTGATATGTTATATAGACCAGTGGTCCTTATTATTAATACTCACGGCAGCTCTGTAATAAATATGACTATTCATCCCATTTACAGGAGATTGAGACACAGAGAAATTTTATGTGACCCACCCATGATCACACAGATACAAAGCCAGATGTAGAATCTTAGGCAGTCTGGCTCCACACTCTTCACACTCTGTGGCAGTTAGGGCAAATATTCTTTCAATATTTTAACATATATTCACTTAATGTTTACTATGTGCCTAGTAATGGTTTAGGCAGTATGAAAACAACAGCTAGCAAAGGAAACGAAAATCCCCTCCTACATGGAGCTTATATTTTAGCAGAAGAAAGCAGACAACAGACAAGGTAAAGAAAATATGGTGCAACTATTATCAGTCACTCTCCATTTCCATTTCCTTCCCCCGCTGCAGGCCCTGGTAATAACTAATTTATTTTCTGCCTATTCTGAGCCTTTTCTAGAAATGAAATCATATACTACGTGGTCTTTTGAGCCTGGCTTCTTTTATTTAGCATAATATTTTCAAGGTTCATCTGTGCAGTAATATTTCATTTATGGATATACCAAATTTTGTTCACGCACTCGCCAGTTGGTGGGCATTTGGGTTGTTTTAACCCTTGGCTATTGTGACTAATTGTTATATGAACATTTGTCAGAAGTTTTTGTGTCGACATAGGTTTTCATTTCTCTTTATATACCTAGGAATGGGATTGCTGGAACATATAGTAATTTTCATGATTCAGTTTTAGAGGAACCAGCGAACTATTCTTCATAACAATTACAAAAATTTAGATTCCCATTACAATGTATGAGGGTCTCAAATTTGTCACATCTTCACTAATACTAGTTATTTTTCCTTTTTTTTTAAGATTTATTTATTTGTGCATACAGAACTGGGATGCAGGCCAGAGGTGCAGGGACGGTGAGAGGATTCATCAGAGCCAGGATTCACCAGAGACAGAGTGGGGAGCAGAACGAAGCACACTGCCCAGGGGAGGAGCAGGCAGGTCAGGAGAGATCTGCTGCGCCAACTGGATCACCTCCGGGGCAGGCCAGGCGGGGATCAAACTTATGTGGAAGTGGCTTTAGCTTCTTAGTGCTGTGCTTTAACCGGCACCAGGGAGGGCCTATTTTCCCTTTTTTTTTTTTTTTTTTTAAAAGAAAAAATGATCACCCTATTGGGTATGAACTGCTATTTTGTGAACAGTTCTGGCTTACATTTCCTAGACAACTATTGATAAGAAATAGCTATTTAGGTGTTTAGAATAGCCATTGATTGGCTATATATATATTCACTGGAGAAATGGTTCCTTTGCCTGGCACTGGAGAGAGGTTGCTCTCCTGCCTACCTATGACTTGCAGGTGTCTCTCTTTTTCCTAATAAACATTTTTCAAATGTAAAATGAATAAAATCCTTTGTTTCTCGACTAGGTTGTAATTTTATTGTTGAATAGGTCCTGTTTTGCAGTTCTTGCTGTGCTCACTATCTGTGGAAACTTCAATAGTTCATCTAACCTTTTGCTACTCAGTTACCTTATCTATAAGTTGGAACAATAATAACAACTATGGTGTTGGATTAAATAAAATAATGGTGATCATTAACGGTAATAACTATTGTTCAAAATAATATTTAGACATTTTTAGATATGTATACATAAAATCTGTGTGGTGAATTCAATCTTATTGGTCCAAAAGTACTTTTATACTGGCTTTATTTTAAAATTATGATCAATCAGGCCTCCCTGGTGACATAGGAGTTGGCCTCAGCGCTGTCACCAATATGACCTGAGTTCAATCCCTGGCAAGGAAGCTAACTCATATATGGCACAGCAGACCTCTTCTTTGCCCACTGTTCCCCTTAGTATATTTCAGTAAATCTGTCTGTTCTGCTCCTCACTCTTATCTCTGAACCCCCTCACCACCACCACCCCTGGCACCTCTGGCCTATACCCCAGTTCTTCAACGTGTAAGTAAATCCTTAAAAAAAATGAATAATTAAATGGCTTATCAAAACAGATAACTTTCAATAATATCATTATTCCAAATTTTATTTTAAAAGATTCTACAAATAAGAGTAAATAAAAATGCAGAAGGATGTCTTTTTTTTAAAGATTTATTCATTTAGGCACACAGAACTGCGGTATATGCCAGAGGTGCAGGGGCGGTTAGAGGATTCACCAGAGAGAGTGGGGAGCAGAACAGGCAGGTGGACCAAGTACACAGCTGAGGGGAGCAGCTGGTGGGTCAGGAGAGGTCTGTGCGCCATGTGGGTTCCCTCTGGAAACGGGGATTGAACTCGCACTAAAGCAGCTGTGGCTAGCTTGCAGTGCTGCGCTTTAACTCACTGCACCACCGGGGAGGGCCCAAAGAAGGATGTCTTTTTTTTTTTTTTACAAAAGTTTATTTTTACATCATTTTGCACATTTTTTTTTCCATCTCGATTGTAATCCTCGCGGGTTTCCCATCACCAAATCACCCCTGTGCCACCCCCATAGCCCCATGCATTTCCTTCCCTTCCCCCCTCCCCCCGGTTTTGATCCCTTTCCCCACTCCACCCCCACAACATGTCTCTGGTATATGGTTGTTCATTATTTTTGTTATTTTCTCGCCTGGTCCATTATACTCCTGCTATGAGTGAAACCATCCAGTATTTTTCTTTCTCTTTCTGGCTTATTTCACTCAGCATGATCTTTTCCAGCTCCATCCAAGTTGCTGCAAAAGACATGTGTTTCTCTTTTTTGGTTGCTCAGTAATGTTCCATTGTATATATGTACCACATCCTTTTTATCCAGTCATCTACTTTTGGGCATTTGGGCTGCTTCCATGTTTTTCCAATTGTAAATAAAGCAGCAATAAACATGGAGGTACAGATATCTTTTTCAATCAGTGTTTTTGTGTCTTTTGGGTAGATACCTAGGAGTGGGATTGCTGGGTCGTAGGGAAGCTCCATGTTTAGCAGTTTGAGGAACCTCCAAACAGTTTTCCATAGTGGTTGTACTAGTTTGCATTCCCACCAGCAGTGTAGGAGAGTTCCTTTTTCTCCACAGAAGGATGTCTTTTAACAGCACTGTTTTTATAGTAAAAAAATTAAATTACCACCAGGGAAGGACAGTTTATAAATTAACTTAGGAATATCTGAATAATAGACTACTGTGCAACTGTTAAATGAGTAGCTCAATATATATCGATGTGAAATTACTTCCAAAATACATTAAGAAAGGGCAAATGGAAGAATCTTGGGGTGTTATGCATTACATGACTACCAAAGTATATAAAGATATATGCATTGGACATATGTGTATGCTTACACAGACATAAAACAATCTGAATGCCTACATGAGAAATGAACGTTATCTCAGCAGAATAGGGCTATGAATGAAGAGGGGTCAAAACCATTTCTATAACTTACGTAGTTTTAACAAATCTTAACCACATGTAATACTTTTCAATTTAAAATAAATCTTAATTGCTGAGTATCAATCAACTTTTTCCTCAATCATATCTAACCTAGTTACATAAAATGCAAATGAGACAGACACTGAATTAAATTAAATCATTTCTATTGATTAGAGAATTTGATAAAAATGGATCTAAATTTTAAGTCATTAATAGAAAGCCCAGAATAAAGCCATACATATGGCCAATTAATCTTTAACAAAGGAGCAAAGAATATTCAATGGGGGCCCTTCTCTAATGGTGGAAAGGGTTAGGTGCAGCACTATGAAACTAGCCGCAGCCACTTTAGCATCAGTTTGATCCCTGCCCCAAAGGTGACCTCTCTTGGAATGCCCACTGCTCCCCTCAGCAGTGTGCTTCATCGATCTGCTTGTTCTGCTCCCTGCTCTGTCTCTGGTGAACCCTCTCACCGTCCCTGAGCCTTTGGCCTGTACCCCAGTTATGAATGCATAAATAAATAAATAAATTTTAAAAAAAAGACTATTCAATGGAACAAGGACAGTTTGTTCAACAAATGGTGTAGGGAAAACTGGACCACCACATGCAAAAGAATGAAACTAGACCACTATCTCACATCATGTACAAAAATCAACTTAAAATGGATTAAAAACTGAACATAATACCTGAAGCCATAACATATACAGAAGAAAACACAGGTAAACACTACAAGACATACAACTCAGTAACATCTTTAAAGACTCACTGCACCAAAGCCAAAAAAAAAAAAAAAAAATGAGGGGAAAGATAAACAGCTGGAATTACACCAAACTAAAAAGCTTCTGGGAAGCAAAAGAGACATTAGCCAAAACAAAGAAACACCCTACTAATTGGGAGAAAATTTTTGAATTCCATATAACTGATAAGGGCCTAATCACAAAGATATACAAAGAACTCACACAACTCAACAAAAACAAAGTTAAACAATCCAGTCAAAAAATGGGCTGAAGAACTTAAAAGACACTTCTTCAAAGAGGAAATGCAAATGGCCAACAGACTTAGGAAAATATATTGAACATCCCTCATAATCAGGGAACTGCAAATCAAAACCACAATGAGATACCACCTTATACCAGTAAGAATGACAAATAGTAAAAAAAAAAAAAAAAAAAAAAAAAA